>NC_081182.1:157052834-157300934 GCF_029867415.1 Vicia villosa | reverse complement strand
TTCAAAGGAGTAGTTGCAGCAATGATAATGTCATCAGGATTCTTTTCCAAACCGGAGTACGGATCTTGCGCGTACACAGGTATTCCAATCAGACGAGAGTACTCCTCTAACGTAGGCATGAGCTGATAATCTGGAAAGGTGAAGCAGTGATACGTTGGATCGTAAAACTGTACCAAGGTGGGAAGGATCCCATCCACCATGTTGGTATTGAGCAAAGGCAGAAGTTTTCCATACTTCTCCTTGAAAGCCTGGGGGTTGACCACCAGTTTTCCGAGCTTTCCCAGTTCCTCGACCTGGGGAATCTTGAAGGTGTATTTCCTAGCTCTCTTTCTTCCGTAATCCATGGTATAGATCCTTAAGTCCTTTCTCCGTTTCTCTCTTTCTATGAAGTTCAACACGTTTGTTATTTAGTTTCCTTGAAAAACGACTCGAAAAAGACTCTTTTTTTGTTTTTAGTTGTTTATTAATGAATGATGCATGAATGCATGAATGCACACACAAGAGTTTTAAACAAACATGGCGTTGAAGGGTATAGTGGTCATGAAGTCCAAACGCAATCCCCGCCCCAATGGTAAACTAATGTTAAGGATTTTTGTACCTGTAGAACGGGTTCTAGGGGTCTCAGAGTTTTTGCTCAACCTTAAAGATACGTTGATTGGTATCTATAAGAGAGTTTTCTCTGAGTGTAGTATCTGCGTGACAATTACTTCCGTAATCACCGCTCTACGTCCTAAAAAAAGGCTTTAAGTGGGGTTAATGTGTTTCTAGGTCCTCCTGGTACAAATCAGTCTCGGAATGCAGTGGCGCAGTTAATCACAACCAGCCAGGCAAATCCCAAGAGTAGAATTGTGAACCAAGATTAGAGGGCCTTCACCGGGAAGACATCCTCCATCCTATCTTATGTTGCACTCAAATCCGGGTATAGGATTTCTCACCACAAGGGGGAATCAAGCCCTTTCCCGATACAGAATAAACAAAATAAACAAATATAAATGCAGCAAACACATGATATGACACAGAGGTTAGGCAGGACCTCTCTTGTTTGAGGGGGAATTTGGCATCCCTAATTCCTCATTGGGGCTGGACCAGCAACAGGTCAACCATTGGTTTGGATGAAAAACCAAGGTTTTTAACACTTATATCCCCAGCAGAGTCGCCATTTTTTCTGTGGTGGTCGTTTTCTTTACCTCCCCGTTTCACTTGGGAGGACGGCACGCTAAACCCTTCACGCGAAATTTGGAAGGAGAATGCGCCCGTGGTGGGATGAATTTTATTTCAGTTCTTCCTACGATATCACACGAACTTTCTTATTTGTCCTACGAGTAGGAAAGGGGAAAAAAGATCTCAACTAAACCCTAGGAGTTTGCTAAGTGTGGGGATTTCACCTAGACTAGAAATTCTGGAGTCCGGGAGGTCGGTTATACATAGGGAAGTGTTTAAACACCCTACATATCTGTAGTACTCTACAGGAACCTTCTCTGTGTCATTTGTGATTGTGTTTGCTGCTAATGATTGGGAAAGTTTCTCCTTTGTGTTAGGAGAAGGAATTGAATTGATTTGAAAAGACAGACAGATAGACAGACTGACTATTTTTGGTATTTTATTAGCTCGCTGAGATTCCTTGTGAACCTCATGCCTACATATCCCTAGTGGAAGTCAGAGCTTAATGTAGTTCGGGGAACTAACTAGGGAAATTAATTGTTTTTGGTGCCTTGCTTGAAGCTCAAGGTTGAAGCTTGGAATTAAATCTCTGTTTACAGTAAAGGGACATGAAATCATCTCTACAGAGAGGTATTTGTACTATTCTACCACAAACATTTAAAGGAGTGACAGAATAACTGGATTCATTTCATTCAAGAGGGGGACCTTACTTGTGTGTGCAAGTATGCCAGTCAGATGCCTCTTAAATGAAAGAAAGATGCTCGTCCAAATTAGGGAAATTGTACAAGTCTGGGGATGTGCCAGAGCATGTCTTTCAGAGTCCTAAATGGGAGACTTTGATTGAAATTGAAATTGAAATGTTTGTTTGTTTGAATGTGGTAGAGTAGTAAAAATATCTCTCTATAGAGATAAGCTATGTCTATCTACTGTATAAAAGATTTGACTTTAGCTGGCTTGAATGAGGCCCAAGCTTGAGGCTTTTTGATTGATTAATTAATATTATTGACTCTGGGAGATGACTCCACTGGGGATTAATTACAGGGTATTTTTGTGTTCTGTACAAAGCCCAGAATTGAGGCTGACTCTACTTAGGGAGACTCTATTTATGTGCCTTGTACAAAGCCCAAGGTTGTGGCTGACTGTTGAGGATAATTGAATGAATGACTCTACTTTATGTGCCTTGTACAAAGCCCAAGGTTGTGGCTGACTCTAGTTAGGGAAAACATTATTTTCTGCCTTGTACAAAGCCCAAGGTTGTGGCAGACTCTTAAATAAACTGAATATGGATGACTCTATGGGGAAAAGATCCTAAGTGTTAGGAATCTTTGACACATGAAAGTATGGTTTATTTGCCTTGTACAAAGCCCAAGGTTGTGGCTACTGAGTGATGAAGAACTCACTGGGGAGACTCTATTATCTACCTTGTACAATGCCCAAGGTTGAGGCTGACTCTTGACAGGGGAGTTTTATTGTTTGGGTGCCTTGTATGAAGCCCAAGGTTGAGGCTAACTGTTTTTGTTGGTTTTGACTCTACTGAGGAGATTTTATTTATTAAAAGACTGTTTTTCTTTGGAAGCTAACCCTTTCCAGGGATTTTGACTCAGCTGGAGAAATTATCTGTTAAAAGACTGACTTTATCATGTTTTTTGGAGGCTGACCCTTTCCAGGGGTTTTGACTCTTTTGGGGAAATTATCTCCTAAGAGAAATGAATCTTTTTTTATTGACATTTATTAATTGACTTTGGAGGCTAACCCTTTCCAGGGGTTTTATTGAAATGATGGATTGATTTTAATTGACTTTGGAGGCTAACCCTTTCCAGGGATTTTTATTGAAATGAAGGAATGTGTGGAAGCTAACCCTTTCCAGGGATTTATTGAAATGGAGGTTGATTTTAATTGACTTTGGAGGCTAACCCTTTCCAGGGATTTTGTTGAAAATGAATGGCAGAAAGATTATCTAATGGAGACTTCTTGTTTAAAGCCCAAGATGAAGGCTGACTCAATGCTGAGGATGACCCAAAGCATGGATCCTAGACTCTGCTAAGGAAGATTGATGAAGATAAGGGTGACAGAGACTGTCCATGTCTCTCATTCCAAAAGGTGTACTCAATGCAAAATTGAGACAAACTTAGCTTGTTTAAAGTCTGGTTTAAATTGGAAGAAACTCACCAGGGTAGGCTAAAAGGTGACTAAAGACCTGTTCCTATGTTTATAAGAAACCTGATGGGTCCTTGTATACAAGCTCAAGAGGAAGCTGGAAATGCTTTTAAGAAGCCTGTGGGTCCTTGTACAAAGCCCAAGAGGAGGCCAATCGAGGGTCCTTGTTATAGCACAAGAGAAAGCTATGTAGTTTTGAACTTATTTTGGCTCTAAGCAAATGGGTAAGAGGTTTCACCGGGAATAATTCCTCTTTGGGTGGATGTGTCCTATATTTTTGGATTCTAAGGTTTTTGCCAAGATGTTTCACCGGGAATAATTCATCTTGGTGGTTTGAACTACAGATCTCTAATTAGGAAAGAGCCTTCACCGGGAAGATATTCTCAATCCTAGGCCATATTCCTATAATATATATATATAGTTTAACTGTCCTAGGGTTTATACTCAAACGTAGTTCTAAACTAATATATGCACAGTTTATATTTGACAGTAAATTAAATAAAGACTGTAAATTGAAAGCTTGTAAAGCCTAACCTGGATGGAGTGGAGGCCTTTGAAGAAGTATGTACAGAGCCTCAACAGTAATTTTTGTTGTTTTGTTGATAATAGTTGAATATTTATGATAAACAGTTAATGGTTTTTGAAACAGAAGAAGTGAAGATGGACAAAGGTCACATAGGTATCTGAAGAGTTTCACCGGGAATAATGCCCTTCAAATACCAGAGGAATGTTTTTAAAACAGAAAGAAGATTTTGAAAATACAGTTTTGAAAACAAGCTAAGAAGAGAAGGTTTTTGGGACTTACACTCTATTAGAGGCCCAGTACTTTACAGTACTGGTGTAAAAGCAATTTGAAAAAATGATTTGGAATGATACAAGGTTTTGTTGTTTGAAAACCCTAATCATTTGATTTTAATCAGAGATTGAAAAATAGTTTTGAGAATTGACAAAAGTCAACTTAATTAAAGTAAAAATAAAGATTTTTACTCAATTAAGACCTAAGCAAATAGGGTTTTATCATGGACTTTATTTACAAAATGATTAGGTTAAAACAAAGTAAAATATGTATTTAAAGTATTTAAGAAAACACCTAAAACATACTATTTTAAACCTAATAAAAATATATGAAATAAATAATATTTTTATGATTTTTTTGATGATTCACAAAATAGATATATTGAATAGCAAGTGTGTGAAAAATGAGGTGAAAATGATTTAATTTGATAGGTGAATTAATTGTGTGAAGTTGTTAAAAAAAAATGAAGAAAAATAGTAGTAAAAATATGGTTTGGTCTCACCAAGGGTTGAACTCACGCCCTCTTGGTTACCAAACAAAATAAATACCAACTGGGCCACGCGCGTGGCCTGCTTAAAGAAAGAGCCCATATGATTATATGTGAAAGCAAGGCATTAAGTGAGTTGGAAAAATAAAATGAACAAAAGGTCTGAGGGGGGGATCGAACCCCAGACCTAAGGCAAGGCAAAGCTTTTGGACGCGCGCTGTACCCATTGGGACACTACGATGAATTCGTAGATAACATACCCACCATTCAAAATAAAATAAACTTAAATCTGGGAAATTCAAAAAATGGCGCCACCATCTTCATCTTCAACCTCAAGCTTCAGATTTTTTGAATTTGCTATCTCCTTCGTTTCTCAACCAAACTTAAAGATGTAAACATGGATTTTGCTCGTTTTTGGACGAGGATTATGATGGTGTCCTTTAATTTTATTTATTCTAAGTGTAACATAAAATTCGCACGCATGAACACTAAGAACCCTAAAACTGAAATTAAACATGAAATGCTATATATGTATGCTTTGATGCAATTGATTGAGGGCTAATGATCTATGAAGGTGCAGAAACCAACTGGTAACTTCATTTTTAATTTATCATGCGTGAATCATAGAGTTTGAAGTTTTGGAAACTTACCTGAAAAATGAAGATCTGGCTCTGATCAAAGTGTGTTGCAGAGTTGTTGCAACGATCCAGATAGCTTCAGTGATCCTCCTGGAAGGTGTTGAGATGCTTAGCTTGGACTGAAAGTGCCCAGAACCTCTTGCTCGACCCCAACTGCAACAGCTCCAAGTGAGAGGTGATGATGATGATTCCTCACTCCCAGAAGTGTTTCAGAGGTTTGGATCACCTCTAAATGACTCCCCTAATGTGTTTGAATACTTAATTCCAAGGGAAGAGCTTTGGTTTGAAGAATCCGAGTCTTCTTGCCAAAGAACCTTTGAAAACCTTAAGTATGGAGAAAGAAGAGAGAAAGCAAGAATTCTGTTGCTTTGGTGTGTTTTTTGAATGAGAATGAGGCCTCTATTTATAGGCAATTGGTTCAGTACTGAGTGAGAGTGTGAGCTTGCTTAATGGGAGAGTTTTGGTTTCTTAGCCATGAAGAAATTCAAAGAATCTCCAAAATGCAATGATGCATTTTCGGGCTAGCTTCCCCTATCCATTGATTCTATCTGATCTTAGGGGACATTTCAGATGCAAAGTGAGCTCCAATTGGTTGTTGAGAAGATTCCTTGGGTGATTCATCAATTTGCCATAAATTCACAAAAGTAATCATTACATAATCACATGTTCTTGTTTTTAGAATCTTCTTCAATTCTTATGGCATGGTGAAAATGAATGCATGGCATGGTTTCAGACATGTTATGGGTCGTGTAGCACCCATTAGTGAAGCAAAATGCACAAAATTTGCAAAGTCCAAAAGTGTCCATGACCTATAATTTTACTTCATGAGGCCAACTTTGAACAAGCATAACTCTTAGCTCAAATTGAATTTGGAGAAGGTTGAACATAATTTGGAAAGCCCTAAACATCTACTTTAAATCATTAGTTTATGTCTTCTTCAGAATCATTTGGGAAATTTGTGAAAAATGAGCCCAAAGTTGGATGAAAACTAGGTTAAAACACTTAGAAAAATTTCTAAGTGTTTATGACCTAAACTTCAAAATTTCCAAAACTTCATAAATGATTGATCTTTTGAAAAAAGTTCCTTTGTAAGATGTTGTTTTATTTTGCAAGATCTACAACTTTCATGTTGGAAGTTTTTTGAGTTGTGTAGGTGAAATTTTGAGCTCTCACCATGCCCTCAAAAACCCTAATTCCCGACTTTTTGCTCCTTGGTGAATTTCTTTGAATTTCTTTGGTCAAATGACTTTAATATCCATATATTGATGATATTGATCTTTGAAAGTCATTTTTTTGACCAAAAACCTTAAAAGTCAATGATGATCCTTCACAGTTGACTTTTCCTGATAAAGTGAATTTTTGGGCTTTTGTGTAGAAACAAGATCTTCTCCTCAAATGAATGATGTAAATGGATTATATTGAGGTAGTAGAGATTCTTGAATCATGTCTTGAGTTTTGGATCTATGCCCTGCTTAAAAGTCAACTATCTTGGTGAATTAGGTCAAAAACCCTAATTGTCGACCAGAGGACAATGATGAGTGTAGACTTTGAATTGAGGTGTAATGTCCAGTGGATCTTGTCATAAGAGTTATTTGAAGATGATTAATGTCTTTGAATGGTTTCCTGGGGCTTTTTAGGGTTTCCCAAAGGTGATCCCTGATTTTAGTCCTTGATAGGCTCCAAAACCTAGTCTGTTGATCTGAGTAATCCTGTACTTAGATGACTGGGTGTCTTAATCAATCATAGGTGTAATAATGAAGCTTTTGAGTCTTATGATTGTATTAGAGACTAATCCCTCTATTGATTGATCCTTTGCCTGAGTTTTCTTGTCTTTGAACACCCTCGATTGAATGCCAGACTGCCCTGAGTACTTACTTTGACTTGATGAAAATCCTGAAGATATGTCATCTCAGGGGGGTCAAAAATTAGGGTATGACACATGGCTATCGCACCTCTGTGCGTACATCGACTAGGGTAACTCCTTTCTCACTGGTTTACGGCATGGAAGCGGTACTACCAGTTGAGATTCCTTCCCTGAGGATTATGAAAGACGTTGAGTTCGACGAGTCAGAATGGGTACAGAATCGGATGGATCAGTTGAACCTCATTGATGAGAAGCGCTTGGCAGCTATTGGTCATGGTCAGGTGTACTAAAAGAAGATGAGAAAAGCTTTTGACAAGCGGGTGCGACCCCAAAGCTACAAACCATGCGACCTGGTACTCAAAAGAATCATCCTTCCTCAAGGTGATCCCCGAGGCAAGTGGACTCCGACGTATGAAGGCCCCTTTGTTGTGCAGAAAGTATTCTTTGGCGGTGCCATGATGCTTGTAACGATGGATGGCGAGAACTTTCCGCACCCTGTGAATGCAGATGTAGTCAAAAAATACTTCGCATAGACCTGATAAAAAAAAGAGAAGAAAAAAAGAAAAAAAAAGAAAAAAAAGAAAAAAGAAGGAAAAAAGAAAAAAAAATGGGAAAATGAATCAGGCAAAAGAATGAAAAAGAAACAAATGTACCCGCTAAGTTGAAAACCCGAAAGGGAGACTTAGGCAAAAAAAAAGGGACAAAAGCGAACGACTACATCCTGCATGCCACCTTGGCAATCACTCTTCATACATGCTTAGGGCTCCCGACCGAGGGATAAGCAAGACTCCGTGTTCTTGAGTTTGCACCTGGCAGCTCAAATCCCTAAAGCATTCTCTAACTCCAATCGTCGTGTTTAGGACTCCCGACCGAGGGATAAGCAAGACTCCGTGTTCTTGAGTTTGCATCAGGCAACTCAAATCCCTAAAGGCACTCACAAACCCCGGCGGGTCCACAAGTTCGGTTACGTTACATCAATCAGTTGTTAGATCGGGCAGTGATCAATCCTAATGAGTACGGTCTTCCAATGCAAGGAGCTGAGAACGTCGAGGTTATAAAAGTGATAGCGGGATCGAAACCAACGGATATCCGTTTCACATTTCCATTTCTCTTGCGTTCAAAAATGCGTAGTTACCTCTTACTAGGAACTACTTCTACTTCTAAAATGTGTTCGCTCTGTTACGAGCAATCTGTTTGCAATTAATAAAGATCTTTCAATCTTAAAAAGCCGTTTTCTTTTACTGTTTTGTTTGCATAAAACGTCCTGAGTTTGTGTTAAACTTTGCATATCAAAACTGCATTTGCTTTTACAATACATGATTAGAAATGCTAAAACCTTTGAATTTACTTCGAAGTCTTGTGTAACCAGGATGGCAGGCTAAGATGCCATGCTATATCCTGGGGCATTTTCATTTGTTTTATCTCGCAGGTATGTCTTTGTAAGTGCATCGCATCAGCACAGTGGCGGATCTAGCCAAATGAGATAGCCTCATTCCCCAGCTGAGCGCATCCTAATGAGAGATTCTCATCCCCCGGCTGAGTACATCCAGATGAGATTTTCTTTGTTCCAAAGATTCTCATATCCTCAGCAAAGCACAACTCGAAGCATTCTCCGGGCTTCTGAAGTCTTATTCCCCGGTGGAATGCCTTCTCCCCAGTTGAGTCATGACTGGATGGTATCTGATTCCCCAGCAAGCTCTTAATGAGGTTTCTTGCCCGAGTTCCTCATTCCCTCAGTAGAGCGTTTATTTCCCCAACAGATTGACCTGTTTTCCCCGAGGGAGTCATCTTATTCCCCAGTGGAGTTGTCTTAACAAAAGGTTCTTATGCTAAGTTCCTTATCCCCAGCGGATCTCTCATATCCCTAGCAGATCGCTGTGCAAAAGTATTCATCTTCCCCACTGAGTTTCTTTCCTCAACAAAGATTCATTTGCATCCTCAGAAGAATTTGTTTCCCTCAAGGATTTCCCGGCGGAATGCGTCTTACACCAGCAAGTTGGTCACTCCCCATCAGAGTTATTTTTGTGACTTGCTCTTATCTCTACGTCCCCTGTATGTCGAGAATTTGCTTCTCCAATGAAGTTGCCAGGGTACTCCCCAAGCAGTTAAGTGGGATGTTCATATCCCTAAGCAGGATTTATTCCCCAAACAGAGCTCGCGTTTGGATTTGATCATCTGCAGCAGATTCCTGATACATCTTTGTCAGCTCGCAGTTTGTGACTTCTGGTCACTCATCTTGTCCTCCCCGCAGAGTTCTATACTCTCTCCAAGACTGCTTCAACAATTCAGTGCTCATCCGTTGTCTCCCCAGGCGACGTCCGAATCATGCATCATTCGCATTACATTCTCTAAGCGTATAGCGCCTCCCCTCTCGGGAGCGTTATTCCATATACATTCATACACGCATCATGCATAAATTATATCATATCTGCTTCTTTCTGCAGGAAAGTTATCCAGATTCAAATGCTCCCCAGAGAGTAATATTCGCCTAATCATTACAAGCGCTCGTCCTGATGTTTTGAATCACAAGAGGATTGTTCTACTTATTTTCTGGCGCAGCTCAGATCAGTTCAAAGACATTCCTATTCCCGATGCCCCTAGATCGGTGGAAGATATTTGTTCCTATCTTGATATTCAGTTCAGTTTTGAAGGAACCGCCTCCGGATCTCTGTCAATCTTCCGAAGGAGCAAGACCTCTGATACATCAGATCAGTTGGAAATATCTACTCCCTGACTATTTAGTTCGTTCAAAAGAAGAAACTCGTTTGCCCAGTCCTGATGCCTAACCATCAGTTGAAGACGTTTTCTTTACCCGGCGTACATAGTTCGGAAGAGATATATGTTCCTATCCTAATATTCAGATTCAGATTAGTTGAAGGAACCGCCTCCGGATCTCCCAAGATCTTCCGAAGGAGCAAGCCACTGATATCATCAGATCAGATGGAGATGTCTACCTGATTGACTTTGTCTTTCAGATGAAGATCGTCCTACTTATTTTGTGGCATCGTGTCCAGATCAGTTTAAAGGCATTCTTTCCCCAGCGTACACAGTTCGGAAGAGATATTGTTCCTATCTTGATTTCTAGTTCAGTTGAAGGAACCGCCTCCGGATCCCCATGGTATTACGAAGGAGCTAGCCGCTAATTCCCAAATTAGTAGGAATATCTACCTGATGATTTAATTGCATCAGAAGAGATGTCTGCCCAGATTCCCAGATCATGATTCCCAGATCAGAGATACTTATTACCTGTTAATGTTCAGATCAGCCGATGTATCTCATTCGATTCCCAGATCGACCTAAGACATCTATCCCGATGCAAGTTCGGAGACATCTGCTACGTCTGATGCTCAGATCAGTTGAGATGTTCCTTCTCTTGATAATCAGATCATTTGAAGTGTTTTCCCCTGCCTGCGGGTGCCCGTTCCTTCTTATCACAAGTTGGAGCTTATTTAATTATCCAGATCAACTGAAGTTTTTTCTCCCTGTCTGCAGGGTGGTACATTCCTTCTTATTGCAAGTTGGAATCTTTTATTGATCAAGAGCGCAAATTTTCGAGTTCATTCTGGTATTCAATCTCCTTCCACCTCAACGGTTCAAAACTCTCGTTTCTCACTCGTCAGGTTCAAGAAGTTTGAATAGGGGCAGGTGTTGCACCCTAAAATTTGCTCTCTTTATTTGAGCTATAAGTTATTAACGACATTTATTTCGTCGTTCAAAAAGTGAAAAAATAACAATAAAGATTTCTAGTGTTTTTAAGAAAGTGCGACGTGAAAAGTGGTTCAAACGGTGGAGATACGAGAAAACTTATAAATACCAGTTGGAAAGTGATATGAGCTTTATTCCCACGATGTCCCGACCGTTTTGACGATATCTACGACTTTTGTGTTCGGCTCGGAAGCCAATTCCTTAAGGAAAGGGGTCGAATTGGCAAATTACTTGGTTTTTTATAAAGAAAAAAGTGTTGAATGTAGGGTTTCGGATCTCAGAATATTCATATCTCCTAATCCGCCAGTCGGATTCGCTTGAAAATTTAACTGGAGCTCCATGCCGTCATTACCAAGATTTCATATGTTCGGGCCGTCGACTGATTATACACCGAATATGCTCAGCATTTTAAGGATCGTCACGTTCTTTCGGTAAAAAGTGTGTTTTCGAGTATGTCGCGCCGAGTTTGAAAATTCATAACTTCTTCGATTTTTATCATACGAAGCCCATTCTGGCGGCATTCTTTCGGAGATTTCGTTAGCTTCGCTTCTTCGTCACACATACTTGTTCAGATTTTGAGCCGAAGATCGAGTTTTATCGAGTTCTTTGAGTGGTACGCGCAAAATTCTGCACAGTCGCGCCTGTTGAACAGACGTTTCTCGTCATTCAAACGCGCGTAATTTCTTCGTCGCTTGTCGGATTGAGATGATTCTCACGGCTACGATCCACAATTTTAGTCATCTTCGGATTGATGTCGGTCCCGCTCTCAAAATTCGCACCGGTTCGCGTTTCCTTGAAAACGAGCAAAAAAAGAGACAATTAAGAGCGTTTTGGACATTTCACTACCTCCGCTATATAAGTCATTTTTCTTCACAAACCCTCATAACTTCAATTCACCAAAAATCTTCATAAACACTTTCTCCCAATTCTCTCTCAAGGTCCAAAGATCAAAACCATAAATCACATAAAACTTTCATCAATATTCATCAACTTTCTTCAAGAATCAAGAACAACATGGATTGAAGATCAAGATTCCAAGTTCGAATTCGCTCTTCTTTCTCTACATCTCGCGCGCCTCACTTATCTCTCCTTCGGGATTTGCTTTTCGATTTCATTTGCGTTCGCGTTCGTGTCGTGTTCGTGTTCGCGCGTCGGTTAAAGATCTTCATCCGGTAAGCCTTTGAACCTTGAATTAAGTGCTTAATTGTTGATGTTAACATGATTCGAATGCTAGATCTAGTGGTTGATTATGCTTAATTGATGTTGATGGTGATTAAATGTTGGATCCATTGATATCTTTGCTTGCAATTGCATGTGGATACAAGTTTGGTGCACTATGTGTTTGATACAATGCTTGTATGATTTTGTTGCTTGATAATCCATGATGTTGACTTGAAATATATGTGGATTGATGCCTAATTGTGGTTGTTTGATGCTCATAACGCGGTGCAAATCGAGTTAAATTCGTGTTTGGTTACATCTCTTATTGGATGCATGATTGAAGTGCTTTTGGATGTTGATTTTGCTGATTTTTCACTTCTGGTGCTGATGTAACCGATTACCTGATTGAAGTAACCGGTTACATGACTTGTTTTTTACCATGTTACGTCACTTCCAGTGATGTAACCGGTTACATGAATCAGGTAACCGGTTACATCACTATTTTCCAAAAAAATAAAGTTTATGCCAGTGATGTAACCGATAACCTGATTCATGTAACCGGTTACATGCTTTTTTTTTAGTTTTTTTTCCAACTTCTTTTTGTTATATCTCTCGCATCGTTTTGAGTTTTTATGCATGTGAATAGTGTTTTTCGAGTATAACGATGCTTCTGGAGCCATTGGTGATGTTCAAATTTGGTTTCGGTCGATATTTTGTCAGTTTTCTTTGCTTTTCCTTTAATTGTTCGTTTATCATTCAAATAACGCAATTCCGATTGCGATGTTTGTTATCTCTAACTTGTGTGCTAGTGTGCAAGGATTTTTGGATGGTCACCGATCGACGCCTATTACTCGAGGGTTCCGCTTCACTTGCGGGACACAATTCCATTCACTTGTATCGTGTTCTCATCCTGGGGACACGATTCTATTGCTTTATATCTGCTTGTTTGGTTTACTTGTTCCACTTGCAGGTGTATTGTGATTATGCTCGACGCACGTGTCGACTTTTGTATGCTTTCATGGCTAATTGGTGTGCTGACCATTTGCTTTTGCTTTGCTAGCTCGCTCGCGGGATTCTTAGTTTGCTTTCTCTCGTCACTACAGTTTACGGATCATCATCCGTTTGGTATTGATCCCGTTTCATTTTATTTTTCTCGCACTTTATCGCTTTCTCGCATCATCCTTTAACATGAGAAGTAGGACCTAGACATTCATCTGGCCAAGTCCTCGAAAGAGGCTCTGTTTTTGTTGGTGTGTTTATATTTGTGCTTTGCGGCAGGGAGTCACGGTGTAATAAGTCCTATATGGAACTCTGTTAAGTCCTCATGGAAGGCATGCGGAAAGGGTTAGTAATCAACCCCTGCCTAGTCTCATCGAGTCCGTTTGGTATGCGCGTGCTACGCGTTGCTCGCTTCTGAACATGCACAAGATCTTGTTATCGGGTATGTCAGGAAAAGGGTTCATGTAGCCGGACCCCCGCCTTTCCTATAGCTCGCGTAGCTCTACGTTGATGCTCGGTGTACGCACGCACCGTTTTCCTTTACGATCCGTGACAGCTTGGTTGCTGAGAGGGATTCGCTCCTCTTGCCTATGGCCCAATCATTTTTGCGAGGTCTAATGCTTGGTTGACTTGGGTGATTCGCTCCCCTTGGCTATGGCGGGACCACTTTTCTACCATTCGGCCAGTGCCGTTGGTTTGTTTGCTTTACGAGCGAAGCTCGTTTGTGTGATATTATTGTGTGCTTTCGCCTTTCCTCGTAGGTTGTTAGTTTAGTTTAGACTTGTACCCTTTGTATGATAACATTAGGTAGCAAGCTTTCCCCCTTAGCTTAGGTTTTCCTCATACATTCTTTAAAACACATACCACACTCTTTGATTTTCTTTTCTTAAGAGCTTGTTATTTCCGCTCCATTCCCAAGCCTAAGTCTCCAAAGGTCGAGCAGCGGAGTGTGAATGTAACTCGTCGACCTAAAAAACACAAAACAAATAGAAACTAGTTAGTCGAGCTACGGTACCTCTGATTCCTCAAAAAGGATATGTAGGCAGCGGGCTTTGGCCCGTGCGAGTATAACTCTTTCTTTTCCCTACATTTTGCATGCATTTTAGTTCAGATTTAGCGCAGTTTGCTTACACACCCATAGGTTTAGACACAAGCGTGGATACCATCGAGTATGATGGGCGCGAAGGGTGCTAATACCTTCCCCTCGTGTAACCGACTCCCTTACCCTCTTCTCTGGTCGTGAGACCGTTGTTTTGTTTTGTGGTTTGCTGGCATTCCCTCCCTTTTCAGGATAAATATGTTAGTGGTGACTCTGTTAATTTTCGCGGTAGCGATAGTATTAAAGATCGACAACCCTAATTTATCAGGATAAATCATGGTTTAAACAATGGGCTTAAATAAAATATGAAAAGTTAATAATTTAATATTTATCGAAAGTTCGACTAAATATAACAATTAAATAATTATTGGATTAAATCATAATTATTTAATTAATTTAAAAGTATATGTGAAAATTGGTTTTTAATATTAAAAAACAATTATTGATAGAATTATGAAAAATCGAATTTTCGATAAAAAAAATGAATTATAAAATTATTATATAATTTTATGTGATAAGTCTTAATTAAAATAATAAAAAAAACTATGGTAATAAATAAAAAAAGAATGTAAAAAAAGGAATTGTATAATTAAAAATAAAAAAAATTAGAAAATACTTAGGTTTTAATCTAGTGTGGTAGGTGGCTGGAGGTCCATGATGCGCCTCCGCTTCAGGATGCGTTGGATATGAGGATCACAGGATCTGAGGGCTGGAACGATGAGGGAGCATGATAGCGCGTACGTCTTAATGCATGGGATCTCTGGATTTTAAAAGAAAAAAACCAGCGCGCGTTTTCTGACCAACCCGGAGGAGCCACGTAATCTTCTTCTTCCTCCCCTCCGTCGTTTTAGGTCGTGAATTTTTACCCACGGACAAAAAACCATGGCGACAGCTCCTGCAAGTTACGAATAGCACAATACACAAAAGAAATATTCCGCGAGACCATGGATCGATTGCATTCATTCTTCTGAACACGATGGTGGTCTTAATTCATTCTAATTTTGGCTAAAACACAAAACCCTAAATCGGAGCTTTGAAACCTAGCAATGGTGATTCGCGATACAAGCAAGCATTCATCAAATAAATCATCCAGAATCATTCTATGTATCATCACAAACGACAATATGCATTCAAAAGATGTTTATGCTTCATGGATTAATGAAAACGATGTCAAGAAAGTATGAGCAACCCGTGGCTATTAGGAACGTATTCAGGAAACCTCAAGATCTAGGAATGAGTGGAAAAGCTCCAGAGATGTTCCAGGAACGTTTGTGAATCACCAAGACCCCTTGAATTGGCTTGCAAGCTCGAATCCGAATTTGACTTTTCTTTGAATTTTTAAGAACTCAATTAGGGTTCTTATGTCCAGAAAAATCCTCCCTTTGCGTCTGGAATGATTAGGTACTTATAGATGAATAAAATAGGTCAACAAATGTGGAGAAAATCCACTTGAACCTTGATTTGCAAGTTGTGAAAATTTGATTGAAATTTGGTTCCTAATCTTTCTATTTTTGTCCAATATTTGATTCAATTGTTCCGAATAAGATATGCACGAAATTTGATTGGTATTTTGGTGTGAATGGTGATTGGATTTGATTCCCATATGTTTCCAAATCAAATATTTGATTTTACACCATTTATATGAATTAATCATCATTTTTAATTGACTAATAATTCATAAAAAATCAAATAAAAATAAAACATCCGTGGCAATAACATTTGGGAGTCTTGGGTAACTTGTGGATGAAGATTGGGCCAAGAAAGATTGGGTCCCTTTGCAAAAAGATTCATTTTGGAGCATTTTATTTCACTTTTTTCTTCTCAAAATTGTCCAACTTTGACAAGGCCTATCTCCCTCAATTTTTAAGATATGGAGGAGTTCTAGGACTTTTTGGAAATCTAAAGATGTGCTATACAAGCCACATTGGAAGATTTTTTCCATTTGAGGATTTTATCTTGATGATATGTTCTTTGACAAAAAACTGCTTTTGGTTGACTTTCAAAAAGGACCTATAATCTTTTGATCGATATCTCCCAAATGAAGCATTTTTAGCCTTGGCATGTGAGAGACAAAGTTGTATAGAATTTAATTTCCTTCAAATTGAGCTTTGGATGGAAAATTTATGATGTTCCATGTGAAAGTTGTGGCTGGTCAAAGTTCAGTTGACTTTTAGGTCCAAAACCCTAATTTGGAAACTTTGAGTTTTGTTGATTTCTGAGCTTTCCTTGGTGAATCATGATCAATCCTTGATCAAATGATGAATGATACTTCAAAATAAGGATCTTGACCAAAAATCAGGAATTTTGACTGTACTTTGACCACGATTGACTTTTAGGTCAAACTAGTCGACTGTAGACTTTCTGAGCAATTGACTGAGAAATCCTTGGAATTGAAGCTTGTATTTTTGCCATAGAGATAGTTTGAAACATTATGGGCCATATGAAATCCATTGGAGATCTTGTTCCATCAATTTCGTTTAAAGAATTCAACACCCTAGTTTAGTAAGCCTTTGTTTAGGAGAGTGTGTCTGGGGTTGAACTTTGGTATGAGTTTTGGAAGGTGAAATGAGATGGGCAAATTTTGGGGTATGACACCCTTTCCAGGGGTTTTTATGAAAATGAAGGAATTGTTTTAGAATTCTTGTTCAAAGCCCAAGATTAAGGCTGACTGCGCTGAGGACATTCCAGATGTGGAACCTAGACTCTACTAAGGAAAAGACTTACTGGAGATTGAAAATATGGGTGATAGAGACTGTCCATGTCTCTCATTCCAAAAGGTAAACTCAATACTGAGATTGAGACATTCTTAGCTTATTTGAAGTCTAGTTTGGAGAATAGAAGAATCTCACCAAGGTAGGCTAAAAGGTGACTAAAGACCTGTTCCTATGTTTATAAGAAACCTGATGGGTCTTTGTATACAAGCTCAAGAGAAAGCTGTGAATATGCTTTTAAGAAGCTCGTGGGTCCTTGTATTGTAAGCCCAAGAGGAGGCTAATCGAGGGTCATCGAGGGTCCTTGTTATAGCACAAGAGAAAGCTATGTTAGTTTTGAACTTATTTTGGCTCTAAGCAAATGGGTAAGAGGTTTCACCGGGAATAATTCCTCTTGGGTGGATGTGTCCTATTTTTGTTCTAAGGCTTTTTTCAAGATGTTTCACTGGGAATAATTCATCTTGAGGTTTGAACTAAGGAATTCTAATTAGGAAAGAGCCTTCACCGAGACGACATTCTCAATCCTAGGCCATAGTCCTATAATATATATATATATATATATATATATATATATATATATATATATATATATAGTTTATTTATCCTAAGGTTTTTCTCAGGAGGAGTTCTAAACAGTGTATATACAGTTTATATTTGATAGTAGTTTAAATGAAAGCTTCTAAATTGAAAGCTATAAAGCCTAACCTGGATGAAGAGGAGGCCTTTGAAAGATGTATGTACAGAAGGGGGTTGGTTCTTAGACTCAAGGAGAGGCCCAAGTGCAATTGATTTGAAGTTAAAGTTATTTTGAAAACAGATTGAAAGTTTGATTGAAAACAGTTGAATGTTTATTGTAAACGGTTTTGAAATGTTTTTATTTTGAAAACAGAAGAAGTGAAGATGGACACTAGGTCACATAGGTATATGAAGAGTTTCACCGGGAATAATGCCCTTCAATACCGAGAAGAAAGTTTTGAAAACAGATGAGAAGTTTTCTGTTTAAATACGAGTTTGAAAACAAACTATAAAAAAAAAGGTGTTGGGTCTTACACTCTATTAGAGGCCCATTGAAATTGATTTACTGTTTATGAAAAACAGTTGAAAATGTTTTTAAATATGTAAGGTTTTTTTGAATGAAAACCTTAATCGTCTGTTTGATCGAGGTTTGAAAATAGTTTGAAAATTGACAAAAGTCAACTTAATTAGGGTAATGACAAAGTCTACACCTAATTAAGACCTAAATGATTAGGGTTTGATCACAAAATATTTACAAAGTGATTAGGTTTGGAAAATTTAATGAAAACATGTATTAAAAGTATTTTAAAATACTTAAAAACACACCATTTTAAACCTAATAAAAAAAACATCAAGTAAATAATATTTTTTGTGATTTTTTGGTTTGTTTATAAAATAGATATATTAAATGACAAGTGTGTGAAAATCAAGTAAAAATGATTTAATTTGATAGGTGAATTAATTGGTTAAAGTTGTGAAGAAAAATGAAATAAACAAGTGGTAAAAAATTGGTTTTGGTCTCACCAAGGTTCAAACCCACGCCCTTATGACCAACACACAAAACCTGGCCAACTGAGCTACGCGCTCAATTTGTATAACATACGCGCGCCTTTGATCATATATGAAACAAGTGTGGAAAAATGGAAAAAATGAAAACAAAAGGTCTGAGGGGGGGTTCGAACCCTAGACCTTATGGCAAGAGAGAGTGTGAAGCGCATGTGACCAAGTGAGATAACGATGTATTCGTTAAATAAACGTTCTTGGTTAAATATATTTGAAACTTCCCTCTGAGAATTAAAAAATGGCGCCACTCACCATCTTCATCTTCAACCTCAAGCTCCACCATTTTTGAATTTCTGAACTTGCTCATTTCTCAACCAAATTGGATGATGTAAACATGAATTTCGTTCTAAATTTCCTCACGAATCAAGATATGTAACTAATATTAATTTATATTAACTACAACTATCTAATTCTTCAGAAAACATGAAGAACACATAAACCCTAATTTTAAAATTAAATGATAATGAAGATGAATAAATGAATGATGATAGAGGGTTTTTGATCCTCTGATGATGCGAAGCAAACTGGTATCGAGATATATTGCAAAGAATACTTGAATAAGAGTGTTAGATTTTGAAAAAATACCTCTGAAAATGGAGGTCCATGACTATGGTGAAGGACTCTCAGCAATGAATGGATGATTGCCAAAGCTTCCTGGGACCTTGCTGCAGCTATCTGGGCACTTATTTCACCTTGAATGCTTATGAATTGTTCTACTCGATCCCTCTTGCTCGAGCTTCAATAAAACATGGAGGGTATTGATTTTGTGGTTACAGATGTGTTGCAGGCATCTGAATAGCTTCACTATACCCTAAGGAACATGTAGGTATGCTCCAATAGCTTTGACACCTTCTAAATTGCTTTGTGCTCTTCCAACTGAATTTGCTCCAAACTGAAAGTGAAGATGGTGTTGTTTCACTTCCAGAAATGTTCCAGGTGCTTGGATCACTTCTACTAAGCCCCCTTGAGATGTTAGAAGGCTTACTTTCATAAGAGAAGCTTTGGTTTGAAGAAATCGATTCTTCTTGCCAAAGACCTTTTGAAAATGATAAGCAAAAGGGAGAGAGTGAGAAAGCAAGAACTTTGAGTTGCTTTGGTGTGTTTGATATTGAGGAAGGCTCTTATATTTATAGGCAAAAGGTTCAGAGCATTTGGATAGAGTGAGCTTGCTTAGTGAAGTTAACTTGGTTTCTTAGCTATGAAGAAATTTTGAAAATATCACATATGCAATGATGGAATTTCGAGCTAGCTCCCCAACCATTGATCTCTTGTGATCTTAAGGGACATTTCTGATGCAGAGGAGAGTTCCAATTGGCTTAGCAAAGATTCCAATTGATGAATGATCATTTGCCATAAATTCACAAATGTAATCATTACATAATCACATGTTTTGGTTTTTGGAATATTCTCTCAAATATTTGTGAAATGATGCAAATGATTCCATCCTATCCCTTAGGGTAATTCTGAAATTTAGAGGTACCATTTGGTTAAGGCATTTGCATAAAACTTTCAAAATCAAAGTGTGTCATTTCTTGGATTTTCACTTCATGCACCTTACTTTGATCAATCATAACTCCTAGCTCATGATGAATTTGGAGAAGGTTAAATACAATTTGTAAAGCCCTTGATATGTACTTTGATTCATTAGTTTGGTGCTTGTCGAAAATCATTAGAGAAATTAGTGAAAAAGTCCCATAAAGTTTGAAGAAAACTAGGGTTTCTTTACTAGTTTCATGAATGCAGCAACTTTGAAGCTCCATATTCCTTCAATGGTTGATTTTTTGCCAAAAAATTATATGTGACAAAGTTGTTTATTGGACCAAAATCTACAACTTTGATGTTGGGAGTTTTTTGAGTTGTGTAGGTGAAGTTTTGAGATATTCCCTTCCAAATTTGGAAAAAAACCCTTGAAAAACACTTAAAAAAATTCTAAGTATGAAAAGTCAAACTTTGACTTTTTGATTCTTGATTAATTTTCTTGATTTTTCTTGGTCAAATGACTTCAATAATCATATATTGATGATTTTGATCCTTAAAAGTCATGGTTTGATCCAAAACCCTAAAAGTCAGAGGTGATTTTATACAGTTGACTTTTTCTAGATGAAGTGAAATCTTGGAATTTTGTGATGAATCAAACTCTCCTCCTCAAATGAATGATATGAATGGAATATATTTAGGTAATAGAAGTTCTTGAGACATGTTTTGAGTTGTGGAACCATGTCCTGATTAAAAGTCAACTGTCCAGGTGAATTAGGTCAAAAAACCCTAATTGTAGGTCAGATGAAATTGATGACTGTGGCCTCTAGATTGAAGTACAATTCCCATTGTATATTGACATAGGGATCATTTGAAGATGATTAAAAACTTTGAGTGATCACCTATAGCTTTTTAGGGTTTCCCAGATGTGGTCCTTGATTTTAGTCC
The DNA here is from genome assembly GCF_029867415.1 of Vicia villosa. Lineage (NCBI taxonomy): Eukaryota > Viridiplantae > Streptophyta > Magnoliopsida > Fabales > Fabaceae > Vicia > Vicia villosa. Next base: position 157,280,154 of record NC_081182.1, on the reverse strand, counting down.
TTGATGGGCTCAAAACCCTAGTTTGGTGACCTAAGCAAACCTGAGTCTTGATGACTGATGCTTGATCATAATAGGTGGATGAATGAATCATTTTGAGTCCTATAATTGTGTTAGAGATCATTTTCTTATTGATTGATCCTTTGCCTGAGCTTTTTGTCCTTGGACACCCTCGACTGAGCACTAGGTAAGCAAGTGACTGCTCTGGGTATTTGTCTGGAGATGATGAAATGTCTGGAGATGTGACATCTCAGGGGGGGGTCAAAATTAGGGTATGACAGATATGGACATTATGAGTATTTGGCGATGCCTTTCGGTGTTACTAATGCGCCGGGAGTATTCATGGAATACATGAACCATATCTTTCATGATTATATGGATCGATTTGTAGTGGTGTTTATTGATGACATCTTGATTTACTCTAAATCCGAATAGGAGCATGCAGAACATTTGAGATTGGTATTGCAGGTTTTGAAAGAGAAGAAGTTATATGCAAAGTTGTCCAAATGTGAATTTTGACTAAAGGAGGTGAGTTTTCTTGGTCATATTATTTCAGGTAGTGGCATTGTTGTAGATCCATCTAAAGTAGATGTTGTGTTATTATAGAAGCTTTAGCGAAGGTTATTCTAAGTTGGCACTACCGTTGACTAAGTTAACTTGTAAGGGTAAAGCTTTTGTGTGGGACATTCAATGTGAAGAAAGTTTTACCGAATTGAAGAAAAGATTGACGACGGCTCTGATTTTGACATTGCCAAATTCGGAAGAATATTTTCTTGTGTATTGTGATGTGTAGCGGTGAAATTGGTGAGACTAAAGCCATGGGAAAGACTTAGCTCATTTGTTTTAAACAGAGTCGCCACTGCACTTTATTGTTTCCAAAAAGAATATTTGCTTTATACAAAATTTGTTTGCTTGTTATCATCAAAACACTAAAATATGATTAGAACCAAACTATGTTCTAACAGGAAGTCTTCAAAAACATCTTCATGATGGTCAGGTTATACCGGATGTGGTTCCTTGCCATATTCCCTAACTTTTGCATGGATTGCCTTTGTAGGTTTTTAATCCATCGGGATAATTATTTCTTTGCCTCTAATTTTTGCCTGGACTGCCTTTTCAGGTTTTTAGTCCACCGAGACGCTCTCTTTTTGCCTAAGTCGCCCTTTCAGGTTTTCAACTTAGCGAGCTTTTTCTTTTTCTCTTTTTTAAGGCGAAGTATTTCTTGACCATATCGGCATTCACAAGACGTGGGAATTCTTCAGCATCCATAGTCGTAAGAGTCAAAGCACCGCCTGAGAAGGCTCTCTTAACAACATACGGGCCTTCACAATTGGGATTCCATTTGCCCCTAGGATCTGGTTGAAGAGGTAATATCTTCTTGAGCACGAGATCACCTTCCTTGAATCTTCGAGGTCTGACTTTCTTGTCAAAAGCTCTCTTCATTCTTTCTTGGTAAAGTTGACCAAGACACAGAGAGGTCATTCTTTTCTCTTCAATAAGATTCAACTGGTTGTATCTTGTTCGACACCATTCAGCTTATAATAAGTTGGCTTCCATTAGGATCCTCATGGAGGGAATTTCAACCTCTATTGCGAGCACTGCTTCCTTACCATATACCAAGGAGAAATGCGTTTCCCCAGTTGAAGTGCAAACTGTTGTGCGGTACCCATGCAGTGCAAGAGGGAGCATTTCATGCCAGTTTTTGCAAGTCACAACCATTTTCTGGACAATCTTCTTAATATTCTTGTTAGCTGCTTCCACCGCTCCATTCATTTTTGGTCGGTAGGGAGAAGAATTTTGATGCTCAATCTTGAATTCATCACACAACTCTTTCATCATCTTGTTGTTCAGATTGGAACCATTATCCGTAATGATTCTGTTGGGCATACCATAGCAACAGATGAGATTGTTCTTGATAAACCTTACTACCACTTGTCGAGTAACATTAGCGTAAGAGGCAGCTTCGATCTATTTGGTGAAGTAATCAATGGCGACCAGGATGAAACGGTGTCCATTTGAAGCCTTTGGTTCAATCATACCAATCATGTCAATTCCCCATATAGAGAAGAGCCATGGATAGGAGATAACGTTGAGGAATGTTGGAGGCAGATGGATCTTATCAGCATAGATCTGGAACTTGTGGCACTTCTTCACATATTTGTAGCAGTCAGATTCCATTGTCATCCAATAGTAGCTTGCTCTTAATATTTTTCTTGTCATTGCATGTCCACTAGCATGAGTCCCAAAAGATCCTTCATGAATTTCTTGCATTAATTAGTTTTCTTCGTTTCTATCTACGCATCTGAGCAATGCCATATCAAAGTTTCTCTTGTAGAACACATTTCCAGTTAGGAAGAAATTACCAAACAATCTTCTCAAAGTTCTTCTGTCTTTGCTAGATTCCCCAGGTGGGTACTCTTGTTTTTGTAAGAAGATTTTGATGTCATGAAACCATGGTTTGTCATCTGTGACAACCTCAACAGTGAATACATGAGCCGGCCTATCCAGGCGCGTGATTATAATCTGAGGAGCTTCATTTGGAGACTTTACTTGATACATGGAAGCTAGAGTTGCCAATGCATCTGCCATTTGATTTTCCTCACGAGGTATGTGATGGAATTCAACTTTTTTAAAGAAGGTTAGCAGTCTTCGGGCATAATCTCTGTATGGAATTAAACCAGGATGACGGGTTTCCCATTCACCTTTGATATGATTAATGACTAGAGCAGAATCTCCATATACATCTAGAATCTTGATTCTAAGATCAATGGCTTCTTCTAGTCCCCTGATACAAGCTTCGTACTCAGCCATATTGTTGGTGCAGTCGAACATTAGTCTTGCAGTGAATGGTACATGAGAACCTTGTGGCATAACAATGACTGCCCAATTCCTCTACCATAAGCATTAACAGCTCCAACAAATATCAAACCCCATCGGGATTCCGGATCAGGTCCTTCTCCATGTAAAGGTTCTTCGTAATCTTTTGATTTCAAATCATGATTTCTTCATCTGGGAAATCGTCTTGTAAGGATTGATCGTCATGAATAGTCTTGCATCGAACACATGGGCCGGTCTATCCCGGCGCATGATTGTAATTTGAGGAGCTTCATTTGGAAACTTCACTTGATACATGGAAGCCAAAGTAGCCAATGCATCTGCCATTTGATTTTCCTCACGAGGTATGTGATGGAACTCAACTTTGTTGAAGAAGGTCAGCATTCGGGCATAATCTCTGTAAGGAATTAAGCCAGGGTGACAGGTTTCCCATTCTCCTTTGATTTGATTAATAACTAGAGCAGAGTCTCCGTACGCATCCAGAATCTTGATTCTAATATCAATGGTGTAATACGGTGAACTGACTTTTTAATATTTAAGCAAACAATGTTGCGGTAAGCAAGAGTCGCCACCGACTTTTATTTTATCCAATTTAAAGAAAGGCTAAAAGAACAGAAAAAAAACCTTTAAAGGAAATTTTGAGTTCGGGGGGTAATTTATACAAAGGGAAGGTGTAAGGCACCCTTCGCATCCATGGTTTTCCATGGGCTCTTAACTGCTTAGCTCACTTTGAAATGTTTGAAAATGTTTGCAATGAATAAAGAAAAAGATTTGAATAAGGACTTTAGCATGTAAATAAGCGTAGCCTTTTTGAAGGTTTTTGATAAAAGGGTAAGAAAAAGATTTAAACCAGAGCAAGCAATTAGGAGATAATTACCCCTATTAAAAAGGTTCTTTAAGCCTTTCATGGCTATCCATACCATAAGAGGGTAGGAAGTCCTTTTATTGGAGGTTGAAGGGTCGTCGAAGTTATCGTTCGCCAAAAGACTGTCCCTTCCATAAAGAGGGCAGGTAGTCTAAGGGAAGGATATAATAGTCATTTTAGGAAACCAAAGAGGACGCCTCAGCAATCGAAAGGGACTATCACATCATATCGTAGGCAACTTTGAGGTACGAGATCATATAACCGAAGGCAGCATCGAAGGGACTTATGATCTTTTGTGATGAGAATGAACTGAAGGCAACATTTGCTGAGGCATCCTCAGAATCTGAGGGACTTGACTATTCTGTAATAAACAAGGCAACAAGGCAACAGGCAACAGGCAACAAGTGGGATTACCATAAAAGGTGTGTGGGTGCACAATCACGTGATTCAATTCAGATAATTATCTTTTAATTAATGACCTAAATTATTTCAAGGCTTGCACTCCCTAAGATTACTAGCCACATAGTAATAATCAATAATAATGTAATAGCATCACAGTTTAAGTGCCTTCAAGGCCGAACAATACAAACCAGGAGCAGTTACAAAATATATCATCATGGGGAGAGGGAAAAAGAAATTTATAAGATGAACCAAAAAATTAATAGGTTAACCACAAGTAATAATATCAGTGTTAGAAATTAAATGAGAATAAGTTTAGGGTTACCGAAGGTTTGAGCTTTAATCGGTTGGTCAACCCTGAAAATTAATGAAGGAAAGATAAAAAGAGTGAGTGCATTACAAATTCATTGGCGATTGAAGCAAAATTTATTTTAATTAAAAAGGCCAAAATAAAAAATAAAATGATGTTAAATTAAATAAAAAATCAGAAACTTAGCTTTTCAATCTGGTATAGCGTGTGGCTGAAGGATCTTGATTAACCCTTTTATTTAGTGTGGCGCATTGGTGAAGGAGCATGGTGTGACCGCATGCTCTTAAGCGCTAGATGAGATGGGATAAAGATCTGAGGGTTGGCCGGACGAGACACATCATACGCGTGTGAGCCAACACACACTGGATTCTCCAGCCTTTCAAATTTCTGCGCGCGCGTGGATGAACCAATGAGGAGATGACACGTCTGCGTCTTCTTCCTCCCTCCATCGTCTAAATCTGTGCAGACCTCTACCTACGGACGCAAAGCGTGGCCATGCCCCTGCACTCAAGAAAACCTTGTATATGCAACGAAAGTTAAAGACAAAGCCATGGAACGATTTGTCTCATCCATACGAATCTGTTGGTACCTGTTTCAAGCTCTAATTGAAACTAAATCAAGAAACCCTAATTTGGAGCTTTGAAGCTCGTTAATGGCGAAACCGTATACCTACGTTCAAACTCAACCAAACTATCCAAAAAGATTGCAATTATCATTATGATCATAAATATGCATTTGAATCATGCTAAATATGCAAGAATTATTGGAATCGAGTATGAGAAAGTAAGCACAAACCGCGAGTGGTTGGGAACGATTCTGGGGTCTGCAACCTTGGGGAACGATGGAGAATCCTTTAGTGATGTCTCATGAATGTTTCTAGAACCTCTAAATGCCTTGAATCGAGGTCTTCCTCAGAAACCAAATTTTGACTTTCTTTGAAATTTGAAAGGATTGATCAGGGTTCTTGGAGGCAAATTCACGTGTCCTTTAGGTCTGCAAATGTTTGTGTTTATGTATTGGACAGATTAGGTTAACAAAATACAACAAATCTTGGTGAATCAAAGAGATTGGCATTTGATTGATCATGGCTTCAAATCTTTCTAATTTTGATCAATTTAAATCTTTCTCAATCTGATCCCTTTAGCACGAATTTGATAATCAATATTGACTATTTGTATGATTGATTATGATTGGTATTGGAAGCAAATCAAATCTTCTCAATTTTTTCAAAATATTTGACTTAAATCCGTGATTTTGATGAATAAAAATTTAAATAAAATCAAATATTCATCATTTTTTCATGGCTTTCAGCATAGAGCTTCTAGATGACTTGTATAGCAAGATTGGATCTTAAAGTCATGGGCCTCTTTGCAAAGAAATCCATTTTGAGGCCTTTTATTTCACATTTTTCTTCACAAATTTGTCCAACTTTGACAAGGCATATCTTCCTCAATTTTTAAGATATGGAAGAGTTCTAGGACTTTTTGGAAACCTCAAGATGTCCTCTACAAGCCACTTTGGAAGCTTTTTTCCATTTGAGGATTTTATCTTGATGATATTGGCTTTGACAAGAAACTACTTTCGGTTGGCTTTCAAAAAGGACCTATAATGTTTTGATCCATATCTCTCAAATGAAGCATTTTTGGACTTGGCTTGTGAGAGACATATTTGTAGAAAATTCAATTTCCTTCAAAATGAGCTTTGGATGGGAAATTTCTGATGTTCCATGTGAAAGTTATGGCTGGTCAAAGTTTAGTTGACTTTTAGTCCAAAAACCCAAATTAAGAAAGTTCAGGTTTTGTTGATTTCTGAACTTTCCTTGATGAATCATGATCAATCCTTGATACAATGATGAATGATACTTCAAAATATGGATGTTGACAAAAAATCAGGGATTTTGACTGTACTTTGACCATAATTGACTTTTAGGTCAAACTAGTCGACTGTTGACTTTCTGAGCAATTGATTGGGCAATCCTTGGAGTTGAAACTTGAAATTTGCCATAGAGATAGTTTGAAACATCATAAGCCATATGAAATCCATTGGAGACTTTGATTCATTGATTTTATTCAGAGAAATCAAAATCCTAGTTCATTGAGCCATTGTTTTAGGAAGATGTATCTTTGAGCCTTGAACTTTGGTATGAGCTTACATGGGAGAAATGAGATGGGCAAATTTTGGGGTATGACAAATGGCTTCTTTTAGTCCCATGATACAAGCTTCGTATTCTGCCATATTGTTGGTGCAGTCAAACATTAGTCTTGCGGTAAATGATACATGAGAACCTCGTGGCATGATAATGATTGCCCCGATTCCCCGACCATAAGCATTAACAGCTCCATCAAATATTAAACCCCATTGGGATTCAGGATCAGGCCCTTCTTCAGGTAAAGGCTCTTCATAATCTGTCTATTTTAAATACATAATCTCTTCATCTGGGAAGTTGTCTTGCAAGGGATTGATCATCGTCAATGGGTTGACGAGCCAAATGATCAGCTAAAATACTTCCTTTGATGGCTTTTTGGGCACGATATTGGATGTCGTACTCTGATAGTAACATCTGCCAGCGGACAATCCTTCCTGTCAAAGTAGGATTTTCAAACAAGTATTTGATTGGATCGATTTTGGATATAAGATATGTCGTATGAGTCAACATGTACTGCCTTAGTCGGCGAGCAGCCCATACAATAGTGCAGCAAGTTTTCTCGAGCAGTGAATATCTTGTTTCATAGTCAGTATACTTTTTGCTCAAGTAATAAATGGCATACTCTTTTCGAACAGACTCGTCTTGCTGACCCATGACACACCCCATAGAATCTTCGAGTACGATCAAATACATGATCAATGGTCTTCCTTCTACTGGAGGGCTCAAAATTGGAGGTTCCAATAGGTATTCTTTGATATCATAAAAAGCTTTTTGGCATTCTTCTGTCCATTTACAATCTTGATCCTTGCAAAGAAGCTTGAAGATTGGTCCACAAGTTGCAGTCATATGGGAGATAAATTTGGAGATGTAATTCAGTCGTCCAAGAAATCCTCTGACTTGTTTTTTCAGTTTTTTGTGGAGGCATTTCTTGAATAGCCTTGACTTTATCGGGATCAACCTCAATACCTCTTTGGCTGACGATGAAACCCAGGAGTTTTCCAGAGCGGACACCAAATGTGCACTTGCTTGGATTCAGACGAAGCTTGTACTTTCTCAAACGTTGGAACAACTTCAGTAGGTGCCCCACATGTTCTTCTTCTGATGCAGACTTGGAAATCATGTCGTCCATATAAACTTCAATTTCTTTGTGAATCATATCATGGAAGAGAGTCGTCATGGCGCTTTGATAAGTTGCCCCAGCGTTCTTCAAACCAAACGGAATTACACGGTAACAAAATGTGCCCTAGGGTGTGATAAAAGTCGTTTTCTCCATATCTTCAGGTGCCATCGTGATTTGATTGTAACCTGAAAATCCGTCCATGAATGAGAAGACTTTAAACTTTGCAGTACTATCTACCAACATATCAATATGTGGCAATGGAAAATCATCCTTCGGACTTAATCTATTTCAGTGGTAATCTATGCTCTACAATGTTGGTATCCAACTCGGGCATATCTTGATAGCTCCAACCAAAGACATCCACATACTCTTTCAATAATTCAACCATTTTCTTTTTGGTGCCTGCTTCTAATAATACCCTAATTTTCTTTTCTCTTTTCTCTTCTTCAGTACCCAAATTGATTACTTCCAAAGGCTCTTTGTGCGGGTCAATGATCTTTTTCTCGTGCTCAAGTAGACGGGAGATCTCCTCAGGGATTTCTTCACTACTTTCTTCCTCGGCTTCATACACTGGGTATTCAAAGTTGGGAGGGGGCCTAGGATCATTGTTTTCAACGGGTTTATAAAGAGATAATCTGCACATGATTTATGTTTTGTTTTTAGAAACAGATAAAAGAAAATGCAAGAGTGTATGTGCAAATTTTGAAAAACTGTTTTTGATTTATTTTATTGGATTTTTAAAAGATACCATTTTCTGAAAAAGATAATCGGTAAACAAAACGGAAGCGAAAAATTGCTTTTTATTAATGACTTGAAACAAAGTCCTATATAAGTTCACTTTGTCTTAGGCAGAACAAAAGGAATTATTTAAGACAACCCGACACAACACTCTTTCGCCTTGGGCAGAGCGAAAGAATTTTAAAAGACAGAAAATTACTTAGACTCATGAAAAATAGAAGAAATGTTGACAGAGGTCTAGTTGGAGTTAGCCTCTCCACGCATCATGAAGCTTGAACATTCTGGAACATCTTCAATAACAGCAGCTATGTCTTGATTATCTGGGTTGATGTAGCCAGCACTTTGAAAGGTCTCATGCAGAGTCTTGTTGTAGCTTGCAGATTCAGGTTCTTTCCCTTTTGACTTCTGAGATGAAATTCCTAGACCACTCTTATTCTTGTTGGCGGGAAGCTCAATGACTTGCCCCAGGCCTTCGTACGAACATAGTTTGTTCTCCATAAACAGCTATCAACTTGTCTCTCACAGCAAATTTCAGCATTTGATGAAGGGTGGAAGTGACAGCTCCAGCATTGTGAATCCAAGGTCTTACCAACAAACAGCTATAAGCTGGATAGATATCCATTATCTGAAAGGTGATTTCAAAATCACGAGGTCCGATGCGGATAGGTAGATCAATCTCTCCAATCACACTGCATTTTGAACCATCAAAAGCTTTCACAACAATCCCATTCAGCCTTATAGTTGCCCCTTGATAGGACAATCTCTCTAAGGTGCTCCTAAGCATGACATTCAAGGATGAACCAATATCAACTAGCACATTTGTCAGGGTATCTTCTCCATATTTCATGGATATGTGTAGGGCATGATTGTGCTCCAGCCCTTCTGAGGGAAGTTCTTCTTTACTAAAGCTCAATACATTGTTGACGGTGATATTGGAAACAACATTGTCAAATTGTTCGAGGGTTGCATCTTGCTCAATGTAGGCTTGCTTTAAGACTTTCATTAGTGCATTTTGGTGAACTTTTGAGTGTACTAGCAAGGACAACAGAGATATCTTTGATTGTGTCTGAAGAAGTTGCTCTACCACCTTGTAGTCACTCTTCTTAATTAGATTTAGGAACTCTTCCATGTCATCGTCTTTAGTCTCAAAGACAGGTTCAGTGATAACAGGCTCTTTCCTAGGCACATCCTTCTGAGGAGTAACTTGTACAAGCAAATTACTTCTTGGTTTAGGAAGAACTGGTGCAAACAAACGACCGCTTTGAGTCATATGGATCATATCAGCAATGTTCACAATAGCTGGCTCAGGACCAATCTCATATTCTTCTTTCTCAATTATGGTGGTAGCTCCATATCTCCAAGGAACAGTAGTACTTGAGTTGTAAGGAAATGGTTTTGGCATTTGAATTGTGAGAGGGATGACAGCCATGTTTTGACTATCATATGATATTTCCACAACTTCGGGAACTGGGAACTCGGCAGTCACCACATTAATGTTATTGTCCTCATCTCTTTCATAAGTAATGTGGAGAGTCCTCTCATCCAACATTTTATGAATTTCTCTTCTGACTTGACGATAATCACGAGGATTTTCATAACAGACTTCACAGACGGCATGGTTGTGTTGAAAGAAAGCCAACCGGCATAGTCTCACGTGCATTAGGACCAATGGTTCTCTGATGAAACGAATATCCCAGACTTGGTATCTTCCAGGGCATCCATGCACCATGTTGACAGAATGAGCTTCTTCATTTTTTTTCTTCCTTGTTATACTGATGATTCCTCTGCCCAACAGTTTCTGAAGATCTTCAACTACGAGAGTACATCCACGAATGGTGTTGGAACATATTGGACAAGCATCATAGTCATGTGGAGGAAAGTAGTTAAGTTCACATAAGACAGCATGCATATTCACCAAGGATTGAGTTGATTCACAAATATCATGTATGTATTCATAAGTGGCTTGAGTCTGGATAGCATTGACAGTCCCATGATTGGGTAGTGGATTGACTTGCACATTAGGATTAACATCTTTGAAGGCAAGCATACCACTTCGGATCATTTTTTGGAATTCACTCATAAGAGGGTAATAGTTTTCCACAGTATGACCAGGAGCATTTTTGTGGAAAGCACAGTGAGCATCTGCTTTATACCAGAACGAAGGATTAGCAAGAGGAGGAGGTGGATCCCTCAATTGTACCAGATTTTTCTGTAATAGCATGGGAAGCAATTTCATATAAGTCATCGGAATAGGATCAAACGGTGGATATTTCGTTTGTTGATTTTGTTGAGGCGCCTGTTGTCGAGGTTGTTGAAGTTGATTTCTTTAAACACTTTGTTGCGGAGCTTGACTAACAATGGGAGTAACAGTAACAATCTATTGAGGTTGATGTTGTCTTTTTCTTCCTTTGGAAATGGCACTCACAGTTTCTTCCTTCTTCTTGGAGAAATCTCTACAAAACCTTTTAGTTCCACCACCAAATAGTGATGAACCAGCTTCTTTGACTAGACAGCCTTCTTGGATACCTTCTTCAAGTCGCATCCCCATGTTTACCATCTCAGTAAAGTCATTGGGTGCGCTTGCCACCATCTTTTCATAGTACAATGTACTCGGGGTTTTAAGGAACACCTGGATAGTACTCTTTGAACGATTCTTTCTCCTTCTAGGACATAGCGCGGAGTTGATCTCTATTCGGAGCCATATCAATGTTGTATTTGTATTTTCTGATGAAAGCTTCACCTAAGTCATGGAAAGTACGGATGTGTGTACTATCCAGACCCATGTACCATTTCAAAGAAGCTCCTGATAAGCTATCTTGGAAGTAATGAATCAACAGACGTTGATCTTCAGTGTGCATAGACATCTTTCGGACATACATGATTAGATGACTGTGAGGACAGGAATTCCCTTTGCATTTCTCGAATTCTGGGAGTCTGAACTTGGCAGAAACTCTGACATTAGGAACCAGGCAAAGGTCTTTAACGTCTTTCCCAAACAGGTCTTTACCTCTTAAGGTCTTGATTTCTTTTTGCATTTCCAGGAATTGGTCTTCAAACTCATCCAGTCTTCCCATACCTTCAGAAGGTGCACCATGGAAAATCTGTTTGTGGTGGAGAGGAACAGTTTTTACAACAGCAGGAGTAGCAGTCATAATAGCTCGAGGGATTGTTGCTTGCGGAACAGGAATATGTTGCCGAGCCAATTGGAATTCCATCTCTATTCCATATGGCCTAGTGGTCGTAGGATTCGACATCGGAATTGCACGAATCTAAGGAGTCTCGACTTCCGAGATCACAGTAGCTTGAGCTTGAGTTGATGGTTGATTCTAAGTAGCCACCAAGTCTTGAACCATAGGTGTCAACCTTTCAATACTAGAGCGTATGACAGCCACCTCTTCTTGCCATTCTTGATCATCAACCAGACCGTCTTCCATTCTTTGATGATTGGCGCGAGTATTATACCGGTGCGTCAGCTTGACTTTCTGAGGAGAGGGGGAAGAAGGAACAAGACTCTGACTCAGATGTGAATGTGAATGTGAATGTGGTATGATCCATGCAATGCAAAGACTCTTTTTAATTTTTAAAATATCTAAAAATATATTTCAAGGATTTATTTAAGACTTTGTAAATGTAAACACTATGTAGTAACTTGAAGAAGAAATTTTTTTATTAATGATAAGTGACGAAGCATCCTTGGTACTTTTAAAGGGACAAGGGTCATCGAGGGACAATCGAGTGTCATCGAAGTACCATTTTCTTTTTATAGCATACAAAGGGACAAAGGGGCGTCCAAGATATAAAGTATTTTCAAGTGATACAAGGTAGAAACAAATAGAGAAAGCTAGTAAAATCTTAGAGTGACCATCAAAGCTCAATGAGAAGTATCCATTACATCTTGAGTCTTCTTCTTCTTCAGCTTGACCTTTTCCAACTTCTCAATTATAATCTTCCATGCAGCTTCCTTTGGAGAGATTGCTTCTGCTTCTTGTTTTCTTTTCTTCTCTGTTGCATACTTAGCAATGGTGAGATCCTTTTCCATGAGCCATCCATCTTGGAGGAACAGTTGATCATCTTTTTCTTTGATTAAATCACCATAGGACTCTTCCATCATTCCCAGTTCAGCTTCAGAGTACTCAAACTTCTTCCTCTAATGATCTCTTGACTTCCTAATCTTCCTTAGGGCTTCTTGGAGATCTTCAATTGTTGAAGGAACTACAATAGATGGAATATACTTCTCAACAGGAGGTACAAATGTCCCAGGGAGAATAGGCATCTTAAGTTCAGCAGCTCTTGAACCAACCCAGCTACTAAAGGAGTACAAACAAGTAACCATTCCCTTTCCATAGGAATTTCTTAGATGAATGGAGTAGTAAGTGTCCCCAAGAAAGGTAGGAACAGAGTTTCCTTTCATAAAGATCTTAATAGCATTCATATCAACAAAGTTGTCAATATTTGGGAACATGAACAATCCATAGACTAATAGAGAAAACACAACCTCAAAGTCATCTTCTCTTCTTTCTTGTGACAATGTGAAGGCTTTATTAATCAATAACTCAGCAGGTAACCCAAGTAATCCTCCTTTTGTAACCATGTTCTTCTCAATCTCATCCTTTCTTAGATAGGTGATCTTTGCAATCTCATGAGACTTGGGATCTTTTTCTAAACCAGTGAAGGGAATCCTTCCAGTGATAGGCAATCCAATGATACTTGAATATTCTTCCAAGGTTGGTAGCAACTGATAATCAGGGAAGGTGAAGAAATGATACAAAGCATCATAGAATTAAATCAATGTTGAAAGGATCCCTTCTTCCATCTTAGTCTTGAGGAGATACAATAAACTTCCATACTTGCTACAGAACTTATCTTGATCAACAATCAAAGACCCAAGCTTTCTCAATTCTTCCACCTCTAAACTCATGAAAGTATATTTCTTGGTCTTTCTTTTTTCAAGTTCCATTCCTATAATGTTTACAAAACAAAAAGGTTTATTTTAACTCCTTGAAAGATATTTTAGTTTTAAGATGCATGGATGAATGAATGAATGCAAACATAGCAAAAACATGGGTTTGAGGGTTCAACGTCACGAGCATGGAGTCAAAGGTCTACCCATCCCAAAGGTGTGTGCTATGGTTATTTTGTACATGTAGATCAAGGTTCTAAGAAGTTCCCAGACTCAAGCAGCTCAACTTGGGGATTATAAATTTTGCAACTACATGCTCATTTGAATAATATCCCAAGAGAACCTCATCCGAGTGTAGTATCGTGTAACAACTATTTTGGAATTGAATCCAAACACAGTTTCCACACTACGTCCTAATGGCTAAGATTGGTTAAGGTGTTTCTAGGTCCCCAGCTTCTACAAGCTAGTTGAATACAACTATGCTTTCCCAACTACATGGGCAACAAAGTCATACCCAAAGAGGCCTCCACTGAGCGATGGATCTCAAATTAACTTCTTTGGGACTACTCCCGTGAGATCAAAATTACTATACCATCTCCTATCATAAGTTTTCACTCTAATCCGGGTTAGGATTTATCTCACCACAAGGGGAATCAAGCCCTCTCCCAATACAACCCAATAAAAATAACAAGTATACACATATGAAAAATAAAAGACAAAAGTGTATACAAAAAAAGAAAACAAACAATAACAAAAACAAAGGTAGGGTCAACCCTTCCAAAGATACACCAATAATTTGATCAGTATCCCCAGCTGAGTCGCCACTTTTCTGTAGCGGTGAAATTGATGAGACTAAAGCCATGAGAAAGACTTAGCTCATTTGTTTTAAACAGAGTCGCCACCGCGCTTTATTGTTTCCAAAAAGGAATGGGAGAAAGAGCGAATAAAACCCACAGATGTTTTTAAAATCAAAACTAATAAACTTAGCAGAGATTTGGGTAAGGGAATTTGTTATACAAGGGAAAGGTTTTAAGCACCCCTCATATCCATGGTACTCCATGGGAACCTCTTTGAAAATGTTATTGTTTTTGTTTGTACATGCATTTTAAAAATCATATGTGAAACTTATTTAAAAATAGATGGTGAGGATGGGAAAATAAATTTTTAAAAGTGAACTCAATAAGACATCGCATCTTAGGCCTACATACCCCCTTTAAAGAAAAGGGAAGTCAGAGCTTTTGAAGTTCCTCTTAAAAGGAAAATACAAGGGCCAAAGTGGCCAAAATATTTTTGGTGTTAAGCTTTAATAATACTTAACAAAATATTTTGAAAAAAAGGATTAGGCTTTAAAATGCCTAACAAGTTTTAAAAGGTTAACCTTTAAAATACTTAACAATTTTTAAAACACACATAAAAAGGGACCAAGCTTTAAAAATACAAGGTCAATGGATTAAGAATAATTTCACCGGGAATAATTCTACTCTTAATACCAAGATTTCAAAAACAAATGACCAAGCTTTAAAATACAAGGTCAATGGACTAAGAATAGTTTCACCGGAAATAATTCTATTCTTAGTACCAAGGTTTCAAAAACAAGGAGTTTGGTTAAGCTTTAACAATACTAAACCATTTAAAAGGCAAGGTAAAAAGCTTTAATAATACTTTAAACACAAGATAAAAGAGATTGGAAAGGGAGTTTGAGTACCTTGACAATTTTAGTCAATATTATTCCCTTCCTTTTGGACAAAAACAACAAACTTAAGCAATCAACAACAGACATCTCAAGTGTGTGTGTGTGTGTGTGTGTGTGATATCATGTCACAAGAACAAACAAGTGAGTATGATAATCAATAAATAAAAGATGGATGTATCTAAACCATTGGTTTCAAGTTCATTTATGAATGATGAATGATTGATATGATGATTAAACATGGGGTTAGATAAACAACATATATACATAACATGTGATAAGAAATTAATAAGATAATGATTAAAATAACAATTAAGTGCAAGACAAGGATTAAAATCAACAAGTATGTACAAGGTAACAAGCCTAATTTATCATGGATAAACAAAGATCAACATGTTTTTGGATTAAGGTTTTAGACCTAAAGTTTTTTAATTAGGGTTTTGAATTAGGGTTTTCAAATAAACTCCTAAACCTAATTAATTTTAATTGTTAAAGAACAATTTCTTTAAGAGAAATGGTCTAAGGGTACATGAAGAAGTCAAAGACATCCTATTCTAACTCTAAACAAATATTCACAAAACATGCATAAAGTCCTATTAAGGAAATAATCAAAACAAAAGATTTTTTAGTTGATTTTTCAATATAAAGACATTGTTTTTTGATTAATTTTTAAGTGGTAAAATATTAAATATTTTTGCGGTTTTTTATCATGGCATAAAAATACACAGAATAAATAAATCACACAAAAAAGAAGGGATCAAAAATATTAATCTTACTATTTATCATGGATTTTAGAAGTTTCATAGAAAACTAAAAAAGGACAAGTGATTAAAAGAAAGGGAATGTGGGAGCCAAGGCTTGAACCCACGCCCTTGGACACTCTCGACAAAACACATACCATCAGGCTAGCGCGTGTATGGTGTCAAAGAGAGGCAATCAGTCCAAAATACGTGAAGTTTGGTTGTAAATGAGAAAAAAATGCAAAACAAATCAAAAGTCTGGGGCGGGGGGGATTCAAACCCCAAACTTTGAGCATACTTTTCACACAAACACGCTTAACCAACTGAGTTGTAACGATGTAGTCGTTAAGCAAATGCGCGCATTTGATAATATGTGAAAATGAGAATTTGAAAATGAAGTTTGAAACTTCATTTTTCTTCCTCGCGCCAGCAACAACAACACCATGGCTTTGATTTCAAACTTTGTCATTTCTCAATCAATTTTAAAAATGTAAAACACTAACTTGATCAGAATTTTGTCACGAATCCAACCATGTGCTTATCATAAATTAAAAATCATTCAAACTCATGAATTTTTGAGAAACTCGTATGAACCCTAAAATTTCAGATTCAAATTAAATGCTCATTTTAAACAATTAAGCCCCAAAATTTTAGGGCTATTATTCCCTACATGTTTCTAAGCGATTTGGTAACAAGAACTGATCAGGATGATACCTAAACGAGTAACTTCAAGTTCAAGCTTTTTTACCTCTGAAAATGGAGTTTGAACTCTTGCTTAGAGGGATTCTGGGAATGCTGCAGCTATCTGGAAACCTTCAGGGACCTTCAAGGGAGATTTTGGAATACTCACAATGCTTTGATCACCCCTGCAAATGCAAACTCGATACCACCTACAAGTGAACAAAGTTATGCCTAGAACTCAAGTTTAAAGGTGTTAAATATTCAAAATAGGTGTTTGGATAGCTTCTATATGTGATATAGAAGGTATCCAACACAAAAAATTCAAGAACGCACGAGCCAATTTGAAAATCCCAACTTTGGTTCAAAGTGACACTTTAATGGAATTTTGAATGGTGATTTCTGGTTCCAAGTGTTTGGTGAGTGTTTAGAGGTTATGGATAGTTTCTATATGTGATATAGAAGCTATTTGGAAGGCTCTTTTGGTTAGTAAGTGTTTAGTTTGGATTTTGACAACTTAAGAGCTTAAAATGACTTTTAATGGAGGTTGAAAGATGATTTTTGGTTAGGAGTGTTTGGGAAGTGTTTGGAGGTGATCAACAACTTCCAAATGATGTATGGAAGTTGTTGGAAAGGTTGGTTTACTTCCAGAAACTTTCTAACCCAAAATGGCTATGAAAATGGAAATGACACAAAATGAGAAGTTTGGAATCAAGGGTGACTTGGAGAAATTTTGCGTGTTTGATGCCAAAGGCAAAGGCTTCTATTTATAGGCACAAATTAGGGTTTGTGGAGGGAAAAATCTCAGAGTTTTGAGCTCCCATGTGATAGTTGTACTCTTTTGCTTGTTTGTGAAGAAATGAGAATTTTGGTTTTTCATAACAAAGTACATAGCTTTAAGCATGCTAGGAAGGCTTTGATCTGATCTTACAGAGGTTGCTTGTGATGTTAGGAATGCTTTTGCTGCAGAGGAGACATGGGAGAGGCTCAAGGAGAGTGAACTTTGTAAACGTAATGCTTTTCTAGAATGGAAGTGGTGACTTTTGTACATAAATGGCATGAAACTTGGATAATGCATAAAACACATGGATCATAGCTCAAAAGAATGTGTAATCTTCTGAGTTTGGCGCCTTGAACAAGTTATAGTGCTTGTAATTGAAAGATTCTTTCAGATTTGGACAAAATCTCAAACTTGTTCTTCATGTTCTTCATAAAAATGGCTTAAATTCAAGTGACATGGTGCCTTGTTCACAAAATCATAACTCATTGACCAATCCATGGATTTTCGTGCTAGTGGTCTCTTTGGAAAGCCCTTGATACATAATTAAACCCACTTGTTAAAAGTTTTCCCAAACTCCTTTGGGATCATGGAGAAAGAAGGCCTTGAAGTTTAGAAAAAACTAGGTGAAAACACTTAGAAATTTTCAAAGTTTTTTGAACATAAACCTTCTCAATTCCAAATCTCTCAAAATAATCATTTTTTGGTGAAATGTTCAATGTGATGAGTTGTTTTTTGATCAAGATCTACAACTTTCATGTTATTTTTGAGTTTGTAGGCAAAATTTGGAGTTCCCAAAATTCACATAAAACCCTAATTTTGACTTTTGTTGACTTTTTTATTCTTGATGAATTTTCTTAATTTTCTTTGGTCAAATGTATTCAATAATCATATGATGATGATTTGAATCCTTAAAATTTCATGGTTGACCATTTTTCTCAAAAGTCAATGGTTGACCCACATAGTTGACTTTTTTTAAATGAATTGCAGTTTTGTGATTTCCAAATGAATCAATGTCTCCTCTTGAAATTAATGATATTGATGGATCATAATGTTTATTTGGATGCCCTTGAATCATGGTTTGAGCCTTGGAGCCATGTCCTGATTAAAAGTCAACTTTCAAGTGTAATTAGGTCAAAAACCCTAATTGGGGACTCTGGTGATCTTGAAAGTGATTGATCTTGTATTGAATCATCCTTGGGCCTTGGTATTGATTAGAGAATTATTTGAATCATAGGAGAGTGTTGGATTCCTTTGTGGGTCTCAAAACCCTAATTTTCCCAGTCTCTTCCTGATCAGTCTCCTGTCTTGAGACACAAGCAACAAACAACAAATTTTTGTATTTTCGGGTTAACAAATAATATATGCATGATGATAATTATAATAATGATTATCCTATTACTTGGAATATGGTGGGATCTTAGTGGTAAAAAGTTAGGGTGCAACATGATGCTTCTAAAATGGGTTTAGGAGGTGTGCTTATGCATAATGATAAGGTAGTTGCTTATGCGTCAAGGCATTTGAGAACTCATGAAAAGAACTATCCTACGCATGATTTAGAGCTTGGTGCAGTTGTTTTTGTACTGAAGATTTGGAGACATTATCTTTATTGTTCTAGATTTGAAGTATTTAGTGACCATAAGAGTTTAAAGTATTTATTTGATCAGAAGGAACTTAATATGAGACAACGAAGATGGTTAGAGTTATAAAAGTATTATGACTTTGATTTGAATTATCATCCAGTTAAAGCTAATGTTGTGGTTGATGCTTTAAGCCGAAAGACTTTACATATGTCGCAATGATAGTTAAGGAATTGGAATTGATTGAGCAGTTCAGAGAAATGAGCTTAGTTTGCGAGATGACACCATAGAGTGTTATGCTGGGAATGCTGAAGATTAATAATGATTTTTTGGACAATATCAAATAAGCTTAGAAGTTAGATGTGAAATTAGTAGATTCAATGGTTGGGATCGATCAGTCTGAGAATGATGATTTCAAGTTAGATGCGCAAGGTGTGTTGAGATTCCGTAATGGAATTTGTATTCCTGGTGATGCAGAGATGAAAAGGATAATACTTGAGGAAAGTCATAGAAGCAATTTGAGTGTTCATCCAGGAGCTACTAAAATGTATCAAGATTTGAAGAATTTGTTTTGGTGGCCTGGGATAAAGCGTGATGTAGTGCAGTTTGTGTATACATGTTTAACTTGTCAGAAGTCGAAAGTTGAACATCAAAATCCTGCAGGGTTGATGCAACTGTTAGAAGTTCCAGAATGGAAATGGGATAGAATTTCAATGGACTTTGTGACGGGATCACATAATACTTCAAGGGGACATGATACTATTTGGGTGATGGTTTATAGGCTGACTAAGTCGGCTCATTTTATCACTATTAACATCAGTTTTCCAGTATCGAAGCTGGCGGAGATTTATATTAGTGTAATTGTAAAGCTGCATGGTGTTCCTTTGTTTATTGTTTCGGATAGAGATCCGAAGTTTACTTCTGATTTTTGGAAGAGTTTGCAACGCAATGGGTTCTAAGTTGAGGTTGAGTTTGGCGTATCATCCTTAGATGGATGGTCAGACAGAAAGGACTATTCACTCGTTGGAGGATTTGTTGAGAGCGTGTGTTCTTGAGCAGGGAGGTTCCTGGGAAACTTATCTTCCATTGATAGAGTTCACTTATAATAACAGGTACCATTCTAGTATAGGAATGACACCTTTTGAAGCGTTGTATGGTCGAAGATGTAGAATTCCTATATGTTGGCATGAATCTGGGGAAAGTGTAGTGCTTGGACCTGAAATTGTTCGAGAGACTAATGAGAAGGTGAAGTTAATTCGAGAAAAGATGAAAACTTCTCAAAGTAGACAGAAGAGTTATCATGACAAGTGAAGGAAAGATTTAAAATTTCAAGCGGGTGACCATGTGTTTTTGAGAGTCACGTCTGTGACCGATGTTGGGAGAGCATTGAAGTCTATGAAGCTCACTCATCATTTTATTGGTATGTATTAGATTTCAGACAGAGTTGGAAATGTTGCTTATAGAGTGGCTTTGCCACCTAATCTTTCAAATTTGCATAATTTGTTTCATGTGTCGCAACTTGGAAAGTATATTTTAGATCTATCTCATGTGATTCATATGGATGATGTGCAAGTACAGGATAATCTTACGGTGGAGTCGATGCCTGTACGGATTGCGGATCATGAAATAAAGGCTCTAAGAGACAAGGAGATTGCGTTGGTGAAAGTAGTCTGGTCAGGAGGTGCCGGAGAAAGCACGACATGGGAGTTGGAAAGTATACTTATGCATTTCCATATTTTACCTTGGTTATTTTTCTATTTTAATGTGTTTTAATAAATCAGTTTATTTTTGCACTTTCGCACTTTATTTTCAGCATTAGCTGTCTGCACTAAAATGATCATAACTGGAGCTACAGGAATCGGATCGATGCATTCTGATAATCTCCGGAAAGCTAAGAGAAAGAGCTACAACTTTCTTGTTGGAGTCAATGGCAGACTCAGAGTGCATCATTTTCAGAATTTCGTTTGAAGTTTTAGCATTAGATATATTTTTGTTTGGGTCATTTGTTATGGGTCTGGGTTATGTTTTCGACCCGGTTCGGATTTTTAGTGAAAACCTTATATTTTTTTATAAGGGCTGGAAGCCTCTATAGGAGGTTACCTTCTTTTCATGATAAACTTAGCTTTGTACGTTTGTAATAGAGAACTAATTCCAAGGCGAAATCTACTTACGAGTTCCATCATACTTTGAGATTATAATAATTTTAATCAAGTTTCTATTTCGTTCAATTATATTATGTGATTCTTGTTTGCTTTATTCGATTTTCATAGAGTATATTGACTTTGTTCGATTGTTGTATGATCCTTAACTATAATCGCGTTAATGTTTGCTTAATTTGTGATCGTGTTTGATTAATTCGGGTTTGCTTAATCCACGAGGGCTTAAATCTGTTTGCTTAATTCGGATAATAGGAACTTACAACTCATAAAACCTGTTGCACTTGTTAGTAAGTTTTATAGTCGAATAGGAATAGATTAGGAGATTGAATTTATAATAATCATTGATAAGTCGGAACCAGAATCAGTAGATTAGATGTTTTAGCTTATTTGATAATCACTTATTTTCTCAGCTTTCTTGATCAAATCCTAAACCAAAATAAATCCCCCATAATCGTTTCAATTGGTCAATAACAATACAAGAATCCTTGAGAACAATATTCGAGTCATTGTCGCTATCTATAGTATTTTAAAAATTACTCGTTTTTTATCTACGCACGATAGCGGATCAAATTGGTGTCGCTGCCGGGGATTCTTGATGTTATTAATCGATATTAAAGTCATAGGTATATTATTCATGCTAGCATTTTTCTTTTTTTTTGTGTTTGTTGTTTTTCAGGGTTGCAATACCGGTTGTAATGCAGGGGTAAGTTTTCCAGCCTATCAGGTGAGTTCTGAAGCTACTATTTCGATTTGCTCCGAATTTTTTCCAGAAGTTCAGAAAAAAAATCGTGGAAAAAAATTGATCCTCAAAACTTCAAATTCGTCCTTTTTCTATTTTATTTGATTTAATTTCTATTTTCATATTTTCAAAAAAATCCAAAAAACATTGTAGGTTCGTGATCTTATTTTATTTGATTTGTAGTCAGATTTTTATATATTTTTATTTTATTTTAATCGCTTTTCTATTTTTCCATTTGTTTTCTCAACAGGGACATTGCAGTGCTTTCTGATTTTATTTGATTTTGTGTTGATTTGATTTTGGTTTTAATTTGATTATTGATTTGATTATCACTAATGATATTGATTTTATTTGATTTTGAATTTGATAATCATATCATGGATGAGCAAAGAACTCTTAGAGAACTTGTTGCTCTCACTGTTAATCAAAATGTTTTATGTATTGACTATCCTACAGCGGATTCAACCTTTTGAATTGAAATCTGGTTTAACACATCTGTTGCCTAGGTTTAATGGTTTTGCTGGTGAGGATCTGCATAAGCATCTAAAGGAATTCCAGGTTGTGTGCTCTGCACCTTCCGAACTTTTACTAGAGCACCTTGTCAAGCAAATGGTTGCAAATAATTTCCAGTTTCAGCAACAAGTAGATTCTAATGTTCAAACTTTGCAAACACATATTGGACAGCTTGCTACTTTAATGAATGTCATGCAGCAAGCTCAAGCATCAAACCAACATCTCTTGGAAGAGCATTCTATTTTTCAAATAGAGTAGTTTTCTGAAACTATTGATGATACTTGTACTGATTTTTTTGCAGATGATTTTCCATCATTGTCTGGTTTTGATGATGTTTACTCTTGTGATGTTTGTACTTACACTAAAATTTGCTCTGTTTGTGCTAAGATTGAGGCTGCCTTGTAGGTTGATGTTTCTCATGCAGATAAAGTCATACATGAAGTTGTTTATGCGGCTAAAGCTCTTGACATCCCGGCTTCCCCAAATACTCCAGCCATCGAGCAGCCCCCATCCTTAGAGATGAAACAACTCTAGGAAAACCCGAAATATGCTTTTGCAGGTTATAATTTCAGTAATGAAAAACTCCCGGTTATAACTCTAGTAATGAAAAACTCCCGGTTATAATTTCTTCTGACCTTGATTTTGATCAAGAAAATTAGCTTTTGCAGGTGATGATGAAGTATAAGAAGGCGATTGGGTGGACATTAGCTGACATTCCCGATATTAGCATGTCCATGATTTTGCATAGGGTCTAAATTGAAGTGGAAGATGAAACAAAAGTAGTGAGGCAGCCCCTTAATCTTTTGATCTCTGAGATTGTGGAAAAGAAGATCACATGCCCATTCGACACTTTTACTTATCGAAGATCTTCTTTGATCCTGGAATAAAAGGAGAAGGCACTAATAAAAATTCCAAGTTCAATGGATATCACCCAAAGCTACTCCATTGAGGACAATGTATGTCTTAACTTTGGGGGAGGGAATCATTTATTTGTTTTGTTTTCTCTCAATTTTTTTGTTTTTGTTTTTTTTCAGTTATTACAAAAAATGCATCTTTTTGAAAGTTTTAGGCTATAGATTCACACGAGATTAGTTGTGGAGACTTGGGTAAAATTCACAAGATCAGTATCGTCTTAACACAGTAAGTCTCTTGAGTATGGAAATTATTTTGAATACTTATTATGACATAGCCTTGAATTTTCATTCTCTAATAGCTGTTGAGTAGTTTATCTTTGCAGTTGGCACCATCTCACACATGCTCTACGTAAGGAAGCCGATGAAAATAAGTGAGTGATCCAAATCTCTTTTGAAAAAAAATAATAGGGAATGAACCTTCTAAGTTGGGTGACTCTCACCCGGTCACTTAACCCAACGGTTGTGAATATAGCACCCCAATTCTACCCCGGTAATTATTAAGAAAATCATAGTTATAAAATTCTTTTTCGACAACCAATTGGAACATTACAATTCAACTTAACTACAATATCATGCTATCATAGATACATAACACAAATACTCTGATGAACTAAAACCACATGAATCATCTTTATTAACAATAAGCAGCGAAACCACATTAATCAACTTTGATGACATAACATCTTTTCAATTAAAACCATCTTAACATCAATAATTACTCTTCATGTATCAACATAGTTATTCAACAATAAAACCAAACAACTAAACAACTAGCGTTCATCCCCCCGAGTGTTACGTATCAGAGCGACACACCAACTTGGACTCGATGAATCTACTAAATCTTCATCACTGCGTATCACCTGCACGTTACCAGTATAAAGGTAAAGGCGAAACAAAAGAAGAGTGAGATATCGAATCAATATAAACAGACGTATGATAAACAGTATATTAGATCAGAATCATACAAATTTCACCACTTCATAACATCAACTATACAACAACCAACAAACCACTTAGTAACATCAACAAGCCACTTATAAAATTAACGTAACAACTTAATCAACACAACTTAATAACAACAGCAACTTATAACAACAACAACTTATAACAACAATAGCTCACAACAATAACAACTTATAGCAACAAAGGCTTATAACAACAACAACACAATGAAAATCAATAAACAACGAAGAATAACAACAACTTTGACACGCGACTCAATATGCGACTCAACTATGAAAATGCATGTGGTACCATTTGGAGCAGAACTCCCAACTTAAACATATGCCAGGTTATCGAGGCAATTCAACAAGGTATAAGCCTTCAACGTGGTGCCATCAAGGCCAATGCATAAGCCTTCAACTTTCAACGTGGTGCCTTCAACAACATCAACCACAATAACAACAACGACATCAACCACAACAACAACAACTTACACATGCATCAATTGCATCAACTTAAATCAACGCAGTTCATTCGACCTACAACTTAAACATGTCCATAAATCGGAACAATTTAACTTATCAACAACAACTTATCAACAACAACTTATCATCAACGGCAGTTTAACAACAACAACATATTTGGCAACAACAAAATCAGCAACAAGTATTCAAAACAACGTGTTCAATAACAAGTCATCAACAATTCAATTTCATAACCCAGACCAATTCAACTGCACTTGCAAATCAACTTATTCGACATAAATATAGAAAAATAAATCATCAAAAAATATCTACCAATATACACGACCGACCCCGACAATTTTCAACTAATTCCAGACAATTAATTTTACCGCTTAATTAGGCTAATTCGGCTAAATCGGTATTGTTTTTACTTCCTGCATGACTACTGATTAATACTACTATTGTTGTTCGTATTTATTTAGACTCGTTAATATACATCAATTACCAATATACTTCTACTACTAAATGAATTAGAGAAGAAATAGTGGAAGTTATGTTTAGAAACACTTTCAGGTGTTTAATTCACAAAAAAACTAATAAAACAAAGATGTGGCCCTCATCCACATGCATGGGGCACCCATCCTAGGAAGTGTGGTCCCCTACACAAGCTATGGGGTGCCCACTCCATCAATCATGGCCCCCCCGCCCCTTAATGCACTCACGGGGGCGCCCGTTCCAGCCATATGGGGACCCCGCCACAAGCTCCAACATTCATCTTCTTCCTGCGTTTTCCAGCAACTCTGCACCTATCAATTTTCTATAATTTTTGGCCGATCGATTCAAAAAAATAACACAACCATGATGCAACAACACAAATCATCACAGAAACAACAACTTCAATAATTCCATCAACAATCGACAGACAAACAGAAAGTCAACAGAACCAACAATTTCTCATAGAACCAAAACCATACATAATCAATAAACAATCCATGGCACAAGATCATATAACCTAACCCCACATACGGTCTATCATATACCCAGTTATAGAGATTGAACCTCACCCATACCTTGTATTCGGAATCCTCTCTACATTTTTGAGGTCAAATTCCGCTTCGCCGCAACTTCCAACCTTTTGTGCCTCTTTCCTCTTCTTCACGGTTAAACCCTCGTACTCTATATTTTCTCTTCTCTCTACTACTTTGCAACTGATCCCAAATGTTATGTTTCTGGTTTTTTTTCTAAAACCTAGGTAGTATTACCTTACTTCTCAATTGGGTCAAATAACAAAATTATTCACGTGCAACATAACTCACTCAGCCCACTTAATGAATTAACATACTCCTTTATTACTCTATGTTTCCATTTCTCTATTAAATTTCAATTGCTGGGAAAATTCCCAAAACACCAAATATTATTTTAATAACATTTCTAATACTAAAAATATTAAAATTCTTGAGTAACTATCGATCCGCTATCCCGAAATAATACCGACTCGATCGCTCAAAATATGCCAAAATTAAATAAATATCAAAATAATCCAAATTAAGTAATGAATCAAAATACGGGTGTTACAACTCTCCCCCACTTAGAATATTTTCATCCTCGAAAATCTATCTGACACAACCATCATCAACTTCGCTTCCAACTCTCTGACCCTCAATTGCGCTTGGCAATACTCCAACTATTACTTTTCTGATACTACAACAACTCAACATGGTTTGAACCCACTATCCATACGTTACTCTTCCTATACTCTTGCAACATACTCATCACTACCTTAATGATACCTTAGAACATTAACTTACAAAGTAATAAAAACTATCACTCGCTTATACTAGACCATACAACTTCACACTATTGTCTTGAAAATCCCATCGATACAACATCCTTCGCTTTACTCACCATTAAGATAGCAAGACAATTCTATATTATCCAATACAATTCCGTCTACTATCAACAAGTGATTAAGGGTGATCAGTTCCTCAATTTGTCAATAGATAGCCGACAACCATAACGGAGGACAAACCATCGTTACTAGACTATAATAGTGTTCCTTTAAACTTGCACTCAAGTCACCAAAAGCATCGAAATTCAATAACTTCCAAAATCATCTGAACAAGCTAACATCAACGTCTTACCGCTACACATTAATACACCTCTGACGATAGCATCAGCCATAATTCCTTTACACCATTTTCGACACTTCTTATCCCTGGAATCATACTCTTTGCATTTCTAACTATGACTCGTGGTTCCAAACACTCCAGCAACTTCTACAATTACTCGCTTATATTCCACAACAAGGTCTACAACAACCTGTCACTTAATCGTTACTCCTATGTCAACATCTTACGCAAGGCTACTTAAACAACAACCTCATAGTCCCTCAACAATGCTGAACATAACAACTTTCTAAATTCCATCTTATACCAATCATCCATGTTACCTTATGATTCGGGAAACACCAAACTTCGATAAGACTTGCACCGTCACCACCAGCAGCATACAAACATCCTACAACTGAAACATATCTGAGAAGCAAAGCTCTCCCCCATTTAGCTTCAAACCATCTCCTGCAAACAATCAACTAGCAAGCAAACACGTACCGACAGTGTTCCACACACTTATCACGTACAAAGGAATAAACAACATTAGACAACACTGGTCAGACGGGCCGACCTGCTCTGATACCAACTAGTAACACCCCAATTCTACCCGGTAGTTATTAATAAAAGTAGAGTTATAAAATTCTTTTTCAACAACCAATTGGAGTGTTACAATTCAACTTAACAACAATATCATGCTATCATAGATACATAACATAAATACTCGGATGAACTAAAGCCACATGAATCATCTTTATTAACATTAAGCAGCGGAACCACATTAATCAACTTTGATGACATAGCATCTTTTCAACTTAAAACTATCTTAACATCAATAATTACTCTTCATGCATCAACATAGTTATTCAACAATAAAACCAAACAACTAAACAACTAGCGTTCATTCCCCCGAGTGTTACGTAGCAGAGCGACACACCAACTTGGACTCGATGAAGCTACTAAATCTTCATCACTACGTATCACCTGCACGTTACCAGTATAAAGGTAACAACGAAACAAAAGAAAAGGTGAGATATCGAATCAATATAAACAGACGTATGATAAACAGTATATTAGATCATAATCATACAAATTTCACCACTTCATAACAGCAACTATACAACAACAAACAAAACACTTAGTAACATCAACAAGCCACTTATTAAATTAACGTAACAACTTAATAACAACAACTTATAATAACAATAACTTATAACAACAATAGCTCACAACAATAAAAACTTATAGCAACAACGACTTATAACCACAACAACACAACGACAATCAATAAACAACAAAGAATAACAACAACTTTAACACGCGACTCAATATGCAACTCAACTATGCAAATGCATGTGGTACCATTTGGAACAGAACTCTTAACTTAAACATATGATAGGTTATCGAGGAATTTTAACAAGGCATAATGGCCAACTTAATCATGCAATGTATGCGATGTTATGAATGACATACAACAACAATATTAACCACAATAACAACAACGACATCAACCACAACAACAACAACAATAACTTACACATGCATCAATTGCATCAACGTTGGTCATTCGACCTACAACTCAAACATGTCCATAAATCGCGACAATTCAACTTATCAACAACAACTTATGATCAATGACAGTTCAACAACAACAACATATTTGGCAACAACAGAATCAGCAACAAGTATTCAAAACAATGTGTTCAATAACAACTCATCAACAATACAATTTCATAACCAGAAAATATTCAACCGCACTTGCAAATCAACTTATTCGACATAAATATAACAAAACTAATCATCCAAAAATATCTACCAATATACACGACCGACCCCGACAATTTTCAACTAATTCCGGACAACTAATTTTACCGCTTAATTAGGCTAATTCGGCTAAATCAGTATTGTTATTACTTCCTGCATGACTACTGATTAATACTACTATTGTTGTTCGTATATATTTAGACCCATTAATAAACATCAATTACCAATATACTACTACTACTAAATGAATTAGAGAAGAAATAGTGGAAGTTATATTCAGAAACACTTTCCGGTGCTTAATTCACAAAAAAACTAATAAAACAAAGATGTGGCCCTCAACCACATGCATGGGGCACCCATCCTGGGAAGTGTGGCCCCACCCCATGGATCATGGCCCCCGCTCCTTAATGCACTCACAGGCGCGCCCGTTTCATCCATATGGGGCCCTCGCCACAAGCTCAAACCTTCATCTTTTTCCTACGTTTTCAAGCAACTCTGCACCTATCAATTTTTCTATAATTTTTTGTCGATTGATTCACAAAAATAACACAACCATGATGCAAAAACACAAATCATCACAAAAACAACAACTTCAATAATCCCACCAACAATCGACAGACAAACAGAAAGTCAACAGAACCAACAATTTCTCAAAGAACCAAAACAATACATAATCAACAAACAATCCATGGCACAAGATCATATAACCTAACCCCACATATGGTCTATCATATACCCGGTTATAGAGATTGAACCCCACCCTTACCTTGTATTCAGAATCCGCTCTACAATTTTCTGATCAAATTCCGCTTCGCCGTAGATTCCAACTTTTTGTGCCTCTTTCCTCTTCTTCACGGCTAAACCCTCATACTCCATATTTTCTCTTCTCTCTACTACTTTGCAATTGCTCCCAAATGTTATATTTCTGTTTTTTTCTAAAATCTAGGTAGTATTACCTCCCTTCTTAATTGGGTCAAATAACAAAATTATTCACGTGCAACATAACTCACTCAGCCCACTTAATGAATTAACATACTCACATATTACTCTATGTCTCCAATTCTCGGTTAAATTTCAATTGCTCAGAAAATTACCAAAACAACGAATATTATTTCTAGTACTAAAAATATTAAAATTCTCGAGTAACTATCGATTCGTTATCCCGAAATAATACCGACTCGGTCGCTCAAACTATGCCAAAATTCAATAAATATCAAAATAATCCAAATTAAATAATGAATCAAAATACGGGTTTTATAGTGAAACCTACAGAAATTTGATAATGAAATCTGATGTTAGTT
Source organism: Vicia villosa (assembly GCF_029867415.1). Lineage (NCBI taxonomy): Eukaryota > Viridiplantae > Streptophyta > Magnoliopsida > Fabales > Fabaceae > Vicia > Vicia villosa. Next base: position 157,250,474 of record NC_081182.1, on the reverse strand, counting down.
GGTTCAGAGGTTTCTGGTGCTGAACTTGGTAGGGCGTATTACGGTCCGATCCCCCGCAACTACAATTTGGGAAGCAAAGGGTTATACCACTTAGGTACCAGAACCCCATGCAAAAAGGCTCAGAGTCACTTACCGGTAGCCTTACTATGAGTGTATGGAGATAACGGGCTTAATGTGATTGCGCCCGAATGAAAACAAAAGTAAAAAGGAGGATGGGTAAGTTAGGCTTAGGCATAATAACATGTTTCGAAATGGTTTGTGTGTTCAGGAGGCTTATGATTGCACAATTATGGATTAGTGTTCCTACGATATCCCTAGTGTGAAATATTAGTACCTATCGATGCAATCTTAACCAAAAAAGAGTTTGTAGCCTGGAATGAGTATTTGATGATGTTGTGTTTCTTGAGTTTGGATTTTATTTTGCTCGGAGTGCAAAAGTTCAAGTGTGGGAGAATTTGATCAGTGCATTTTGATGCACATTCCTCTATGTTTATACTTATGCATTTCCATATTTTACCTTGGTTATTTTTCTATTTTAATATGTTTTTATAAATCAGTTTATTTTTGCACTTATTTGATTTTCGCACTTTATTTTCAGCATTAGCAGTCTGCACTAAAATGATCATAACTGGAGCTACCAAAATCAGATCGAGGCGTTCTAATAATCGCTGGAAAGCTAAGAGAAAGAGCTACAATTTTCTTGTTGGAGTCAAAGGCAGATTCGGAGTGCATCATTTCTATAATTTTGTTTGAAGTTTCAGCATTAGATATATTTTTGTTTTGGGTCATTTGTTATGGGCCTGGGTTATGTTTTCAACCCGGTTCAAAATTTTTAGTGAAAAACTTATTTTGTTTTATAAAGGCTGGCAGCCGCTACAGGAGGTTACTTTCTTTTCACGATAAACTTAGCTTTGTACGTTTGTAATGGAGAACTAATTCTAAGGCGAAATCTACTTACGAGTTCCATCATACTTTGAGGTTATAATAATTTTAATCAAGTTTCTATTCCATTCAATTATATTCCGTGATTCTTGTTTGCTTAATTCGTTATTGTGTTTGATTAATTCACGTTTGCTTAATCTATGAGGGTTTAAATCTGTTTGCTTAATTCGAATAATAGGAACTTACAACACATAAAACCTGTTGCGCTTGTCAATAAGTTTTGTAGTTGAATAGGAATAGATTAGAAGATTAAATTTATAATAATCAATGATAAGTCGGAACCAGAATCAATAAATTAGCCATTTTAGCTTATTTGATAATCACTTATTTTCTCTGCTTTCTTGACCAAATCCTAAACCAAAATAAATCCCCCATAATCATTTCAATTGGTCAATAACAATACAAGAATCCTTTAGAACGATATTTGAGTCATTATCGCTATCTACGATCTTTTAAAAATTACTTGTTTTTATTCACGCGCGACAGTGGATCATAGGGCAAGATGTGGGAGTCCTATCCCGAGTTGTTTGAATCTGGTAAATTTTCGAGGACGAAAAATATTCTAAGTGGGGTAGACTTGTAACACCATTTTATTTAATTAATTATTTAACTAAATATTTTCGTTTTAATTGTTGAATTTGTGGAATTTTGAGAATTGTTGACAAGAGTTGTTATGATTAATTAGTTGATTAGTAGTAGTAATAGTATTAGAAATAGTACAATAATGGAATAATTGTGATTGAGCCTATTTTAATGGTTAGAAGTAGAAATATAGGGGGTGTGATGTTAAGCCCACTAAGAGTAATTAAATTGTGAGGTTTAGTTAAATGAGGAACTAGGTTTAATTAGAAAGGGAAAGAAAAAGTCCTAGAAGTAGTGAATGTGAGAAGTGTAGAGGAGAGGAAAAATGGAAAAAGGCTAGGTTCGATTGGTAGAATTATAGAGCGACCTTCAATTCAAGGTAAGGGTGGGGTTCTGACTCTATAATGGGGTATATTATGAATAGTATGTAGGAATTGGGTTGTGTAAAATTGTTGTTGTATGTTTGTACCCAATGTCTGTTTCCATATCTGGGTGTATAATGCTGTGAAGTTGTTGTTCTAGAATGAATTGTGTTGACTGTTATGAAGTTGTGATGCTTTTAAAATATTACAATTGACAAATATAATATCAGGGCTGTTAGGAATTATGTCAGGAAAAATTATAGTGATCGACTGTTGTGATTATGTGTTGTCTGAGGTTGTTGATCGATTGAAAAAAAAATTAGGAATCGAGTGAATTCTGAGTGGAACCGGAATGATAAAAAAATTATTACTGAAAGTGGCGAGGGCCACAGGTGTAAGAGGCGCTTGCCTCATGTGAGAAAAAAAGGGAAACAGTATGGGAGGCGTCTGCCTCCACACACATTAAGGCAAGGAGGCGCAAGCCTCAATGGTTAGAGGGTTCAGGAGGCGCTTGCCTCCATATGGAATAGGGTGGGAGGTGCAAGCCTCTTAGTAGGTGGTGCCTGCCTCTCACGAATTTTAGTGCCCATATTATATTATTAATAATCTATGTGCCATGTATTTTAACAGAAAGTCATTTCCTAATTAATTAAGGTGATAGTAGTAATGGATGCACTTGTAGCTAATGAAAAATCAAGCCAATATAGTTGAATAAATTAGCAACAATAGCAGAAGATAATTGACAGAAAAATGCCACAGTACATAATAAAGTAACTAGTAGCCCCAGTTAATAACTGAATAACATTATCAGAAATTTGTTGGTAGCAGTAAACTAGTAGTAAGAAGAATTAGCCGATAGTACTTGAAGTTAATAATAGAAACTACGATACTATCAGGGAACTTTAGCAGAGAGTTACTGATATAAGAAAATGGTGGCAGTAGGAGATTTAGTAGAAGGACATTAACTAATAGAATACACTGAAATTGTCTGAGTGGTTTTATGTTGTGGTTGTAGAATATTTAAGTTGAAAACGTGGATTGTTTAAGTTGATGTAATGGATTTTGTTGTGTTGCCTCTATTGCTTGGCGAAAATTGAAGTTGCAGGCTTAAGACAATGTCGAATCGCTGTTGTGGTTATTGTTGCATTTTATCATGTTGTCGCATTCAAAGCATAAAAGTTGGGAGCTTATGCTTTGTAAGTTGGTCTGGATAGACAAAGTTTAAGTTGGAGGATTATGTCTTGTTTGCCTCTATTAATTGGAAAATATTAAGTTAGGGGCTTTGCTTCGTTGGTACCACATGCATGTGCATCGTAAGGAGTCACATTCCAAGTCACATTTTTGAGTTGTTGTGATGATAAAATAGTTGTTATATTTTGTTAATAATTTTGTTATGATAAACGTTGTTTAGAAGTTGTGAAGCGGTGATTTGCATGAACTGATTCTAGCATAGTATTTATTATGCATCCGATTATATTTTTTGATATCTCACCCCTTCTGTTTGAATGTTACCTATGTTGGTAACGTGCAGGTAATCCAGAATGAAGGTTGTCTACCTTCATTAGTTCAAGTCGGTGTCGTCACTCTAATACTTAACACTCGGGGGGTTGAACGCTTTTTGCTTTGTTATCATTCTTCTTTCAGTTGTTTCATTTTAAGTTGATTTATTAAAGTACTTGGTTGTTTTAAAGTTGTTCCAATTGGATAAAGATGTTATGCCATATGAATTGAACTATGTTGATTCCGCTGCTTATTAATTTAAAAGCTGTTTTATTTTGGAGAGTAAATTAAGTTGTTATCGGTTCATTCGAAAGTTTAACGTGTTATGTATCTTTTTGCATGCGATAATTACCGTTGATTTTAAGTAGTAAATGTGGCATCACGTTTATATGTTGGAGTTTTTGTAACTCTGATTTGAAATATATTCGTTCGGTAAAATTGGGTGTTATAGCAACTATGTTGATGCATGATGCCATGATCATGAAACCATGTTTGCATCTGTGTGGACAAGAATTCTGAATCGTTGTCAGAATGAATGGTTTGGAGTTGGGGAAGAAAGATGTCCCCATTACTAGAGTTAATTTGATCGATTTTAGTGTTAAATTTACGATTTTTTGAGTAAAAAAAATGAACTAACATAGTGAATGTTTCCGATTTATGTTGCATTAGATACAACCAAGTTCATGAATAATCATCGATAATTGTTAGGAAATAATGTGATCCACTGTTGGATGGTACAAAGAATGAACCCCAAATGTCAACATGAATTAATTCAAAACAATGAGATGAATAAGTAGTTCTTAAGGAAAAAGGTAAACGTGGTTGTTTCACACGCGGACAAATTTCACAAATAAAGTATTTATTTGCATTAATATTAAGAGAACTTTTAACAATGAAATTAAAACAAGACAACAATGGATGACCTAGGCGTGAATTCCATATGTCAAACGTATTACAATGCTTAGAACTAAAAAGAGATCTTGATGGATGACTAAGACAATAATCCTTGTCATGCTTATTTGATATCAATGCATCATTTAGATAGAAGAGTCTTTTCTGAGCACTACCTTAACCAATCATCTTCTTTGTTGCCCAGTCTTGAAAATGCAACCAAAAGATGTGAAAATCGCATCACAATTTATTGATTTTGTAATTATGAGATAGATATTAGATTATATTTGAAAGTAGGAACGTGGAAAACATTCTTAAGTGTAAGTGATTGTGAACAATTAATAGTGTCTATGTATTTCACAAGCGCTTGAGAATCATTAGGCAGTTGAACATAAATATCACTATGAATGGGAGAAATTTAAGAAAATAAAGAAAGAGATGTACAAATATGGTTCGAAGCACCATAATCAATAATCCATGAAAAAAGAATACAAGTAAAAGTTGTACCTGCCAAGTTCATTGATGGTTCTACAATCTCTTCTGTAGCTAAGAGAGAGATATGAGTTTTTGATATCATGCACTTGACAATTGATTAGTGGAAGAGGATGATGATGGTTCTAATTTCTTTTGTGGCTTATTTGGAAAACCATAAATTCGATTAGGAGTGGCAAAATAGGTCTGATCCGTTAGGCATACCCGTTTTTTTCCGCACTTTAGTGCGGGGCGGGCCAAGGTAAAGATTTTCACCCTATAATGTGACTGCCCCGCCCAACCCCGTTTTTATGCAGGCTTTTGCAGGCACAGACATTAACATAAATTTTTGCATTTTTAGACTTAAAAACTGTAGTTCCTGCTGGCTTAGCCCGCCCCGCCCTTTACTTTTTTGTGGGGCGGGCCAAGGTTTTATGTCCGCACCCTTAAATATGCCCTCCCGCCACCCCGTGTGGTTTTTTTGCGGGCTTTTTCAGGTCGAGTCTAAACGGGGCGGGTATGTTTGTTTGCCACCCCTAAATCTGATAACATGTAGCAATAGTGTGACCATACTTATTGTAGTGTTCACAGTAAGGACGCTGACGTTTTTCCTTGAGTGCGATATGGTATTTTAGAGGTATGGAGCGCAACTGATTCTTCAGCAAGGAGAGGGCGAAAACTGATCTCTTCGTGTTTTTCTTCCTGAGGAACTAGATTATAGATACGCTGAATTGATGGAAATGGATCCATTAGAAGAATTTGACTATGGACAGCCAAAAAACAGTCATGAACTCCTTTAAGGAATTTCATGGCACGATCTTGATTCTGCTGATCAAGAATGCTTTTAGCATTACCACAGATACAAGGACTAACAGGCGCAATAGAATTGAGTTCATCCCAAAGAGTTTTGAGTTGAGTGAAATAAAGATTGACAGACACGCCTTCTTGTTTGAGGGAAGAAATTGATTGTTTCAATTGATATATTTTAGGAGCATTTGATTGAGAGAATCGATCTATCAGAGCAGACCAAATTTGTGCTGCAGTTTTAGCATACAAAATGTTGGGACAAAGCTCGGTTGAAGCCGAGTTAAGAATCCAATTTGCAACCAAATCGTTGCAACGTTGCCATTTATGAATGTTTTCTTTCTTCTTCGGAATGGTAAGTGACCCGTCAATAAAACCTAATTTTTTTGCATGAAGTGCCATTTTTATTGCGCGTCTCCATGAATCATAGTTAATACCAGTAAGTAAAGGGGTAACAAGGACAGTTGAAGTTGAAGGAATATCTGAATGGTGAATAACACAAGGATTCATGTTTGAGGTTGTTGTGGAGTGATCAATGATGGACGGATTTGGGTGGGATATCAGACATCCTAATAGATGAAAACAAGGGTGTCGATGAAGAAGAAGAGAAGCAAAGGGATGGATATCATCAACCAGGAAAAAATCTCTAATACCATATAACAAATATAACGAAATCAATATGTAGCGAATGAGGAATAATTATTGTATAAAAATGTTTTGTTTTTATTTTATGGGATTTGCATTACATATATATATATATATATATATATATATATATATATATATATGATTTCATGTGATATACACTGTATAAACTAAAAATGGTTGCGAGGGTAGAAACATAAGGGTTATGAATGAACCATGGTTTCGGGGGAGTAGAGAGGGTTGCTTGATGGGTCCTCAAAATCAAGGCGTGTATACTCCAACTATTAATGATCTTTTGTTGCCTAATGTCAAACAATGGAATATGGGAATTTTACGCAATTTGTTTGACTATTTAGTGGTTCGAGATATTTTACAAGTTCCGTTGGCAGAAGAAGTGATGGAAGACTGCATGGTTTGAAAGGATGATGCTAAAGGTAATTATAGTGTTCGCTCGGGATATAGGATGTGGAGGAAGCATCAGGAAAGAGTTGGTTCGGTTAGGGAGGAATTAAACTGGAGTAGCCTTTGGAAAATAATAGCTCCGGCAAGAGTGAAACGTCTTATGTGGAGAATTTGCATTGATTGTCTCCCATCTAAGGTGCGTCTGGTCCAACACCATGTGTCGTGTACTCCAACCTGTCAGCTTTGTGGTAATAACTATGAGGATGATTGGCATGTTTTCTTTGGGTGTTCGGAAACTTTTTTTGTTGGCAGTCGGCAGGTCTTTCTCGTCTTCATATTTTTCAGGATATCAGGTCGCTTATCCTTGATATTTGTTTGAAGGAGGATAGGAAAATCGCAGGAAGAGTTGCGGTTATGTTGGAAGGTTTGTGGAAGAATGGGAACGACTTTGTTTGGCATAATGATAAGGAAGATGCTTCTAAACTTGGTTGGTTAGCATTCCATAAGTGGCAAGATTGGTTTGTGGCCCAAAATCTGTGGGAATCGCAGTTAGATAACGGAGAGTTGGTTCATTGGAATCCGCCTCCTTTTGGTTACTTTAAATGTAACGTCGATGCCGCCTTTAATCAGCGTGTCGGATCTACGAATCGAGGTTGGTGTATTCGTAATGATCATGGTAACTTTATTGCTGCAGGTACTGCGTGGGATAGTTGTACTTTCTCTGTGTTAGAGGCAGAGGCCTTAGCTCTCAAGGAAGCAATCCAAGTTATTTCTACGTTTCATAATGCCCTGATGATTTTTTAGAGTGATTCCCAACAGGTGGTCAAAGCTCTTAGTTCCAGTTTGAAGGGTAGTTCGGAGTTTATTTCTATTATTAATTCTTTTAAGTCTTTACTTCTAGATTTTCTCAACTTTGAGGTTAAGTTTATAAAGCGTCAAGCCAATATGGTTGCCCATACCTTAGCCAAGATGGCCAATTCTTGGTGTCGTCGCTGTATATTTGATGTAATTCCTCCTTATATTACTTTCTATTTGATTAATGAAAGCAATTGAATTTGTTTCCGTAAAAAAAACTAAAAATGGATTCAAAGATATATGCATTGAAAACCTCCTATATTTTGCCTATAATAAAAACCTATTAATACAATTGATAATAATTTACATATGAAAAGATACCATTGATAAGCTTTGCTTTGCTATACTTGATATTCATTAATTGTATAATATATTTCTAACATAACAAATTTAGTTTAATACACATTTTAATTTGGGAGTACATTTTAAAATTAAAATAAATAAAAATTCATGTTTTGGTTTTTCAAATGTCAAATAAAAAAAAAATAGAAAGTTCATCTTAAAAAATATTTTTTAAACTTTTAAATTTTCAAAGCAATTTTATTAACATATGTACAAAATAGCATTTTGTTAAATAAAATATAAATATAAAAAAAGTAAGATTTTAAAAAAAGAAGCTGACATACCGTTTTTCCTGGTACTAAATTATGACCTCATTTTTTTGTTTGGTGAACCATCCATCCCCTTACCTACCAACTAAATTATTTAAATTCGCAACTTCATCACACAACCTTTACGTTCTTCTTCTCCTCCTCCTCCTCCTCCGTATGTTGAGTCTTTTTTGGTGTTTTTCGTAAAATTCACCAAATTTGAATTCCCCAATTTCTAGGGTTCCATATAAACCCTAGATCGTTTCCTCTAATATTTTCATCTAATTCTCCGTTGTTTCAGGTCAGCTTCTTACACTTGCTTGTTTTTTCTGTAATTTGATTGGATGATGGATTGGATGATCCAATATAATGTTATAGGGGTTAATTATGCTTGAATGGTTTTTAATTATGGTTTCTCATTTGTTTGTCAATTTATTCAATTTACTTGATATTTTTTTATTTTAATCATTATAATATTGCTAGCTACGTAGCACAGACACCTCTCTCTGAAAAAAAAATGCAATGGTGTCGATGTGATACTTGTGATTATGTTTAATTTTTTTGTTTTTTTTTTCTTCAAATTATTACCAGTGTCATTTTAGCAGTGTGGTAGTCTTTTTGGGGCTGTCTGTGCTCTTAGATTGTTTGTCTTTTATATTTCACTCTATATAATAGGCGCTTAAGATGCTTATGAATGTATATATTTTAGTACAACGTGGTGAAAGTGGTTGGAAGAATTTTAAATAAAATCCTGTTGCACAATACTTACTCTGAACATCTTTTGACAGTTACATTTTTCTCATTCACTTCACCATGTCAAGTTTGGAGGAACCACTTGGCCTTGACAAGTTGCCAAGTATGAGTACCATGGATAGAGTTCAGAGGTTCTCATCTGTTGTTGCCGTCCACAAGTAGATAATTTGGGCATGGGAAACTGCTGGATTGAAGGACGGAGTTGCAGCACATCTAACACCTGCAAGTGAGTCCAAATTTTCAACTTAGTATATCTAATTATCACCCTCCTTTACGTTTCACTGACAGCCAACCATATGCATAACATAACCTTAAAACTGTATTCTGTGCAGCGAAGACAATGAAGATTACCCATGGAAAAGGCAAACAAGAGACATGTCCCGAGGAGACTCTTTCAGTCAAAAGACTATGACCATAGGGAGAAACTCAAAATTTGGAATAGTCAAAAATTCATTTTATACCTCAGATTATCAGTACAGTCAAAATCGCAATAACAAAGACATGCAAGATATGCCATATAAGGTAATGCATGGGCAGCAGTACTTTCTCTATGCTGTCTTTTTTGTATCTCCATTTTATGTCACAGATGCAATGTCATAAAGTTTAAATTCTATTTAGTTGGTGATTTTATCATTTTTCTTTGGCTGGTTTATAACATTCTTCAAAATTTTAATTGGGCAATGCAGTTTATGAAAGGCATGCCAGAGTTTGTTAAGATAGTTGAAGTTGGACCAAGGGATGGATTACAAAATGAGAAGAACATTGTACCAACAACGGTAAAGATTGAATTGATTCATAGACTAGCTTCTACCGGGTTATCTGTCATTGAGGCTACTAGTTTTGTATCTCCCAAATGGGTCCCACAGGTATAGATTATAATGTCTATTGTCATATTTGTTTAACTTGATTCTAAGAATGATTGTTGTGGCACAGTTTCTTCAAGATGTATTCACATGATATTAGTAGTTCTCATTCGCATAAGTTAAAAGGAAATGGCCAGAAATCATTTTCTATTCTTTAACTAAAAACTATTATATTTCTTCCAAAGCAATTCCCCACACGGCCACACTTTATATTTATGCTCAACAATAAAGAATATTCTATATTATCCATTTTTCTTCCCACGAGACCCATTCGCCTCAAAATTATTCTATCCCAATAGACCTTACCCATCTGGTGCACAGTTGTAGTCGATTTGTCCATTATAAAAGAGATGATGACAACTAGAGTGCTATTTGTTATTTTTTTTAGCCTGTTTATTTCCAGTGTGACTTTGAGATTTACCTTGTATGCCATTCTATTTATTTGTCTCTCAGTTGGCTGATGCAAAAGATGTGATGCAAGCAGTTCATAACCTGGGAGGCATCAGATTGCCAGTTCTCACTCCTAATTTAAAGGTGAAACTATCTAGAACAACTATAAGTTGTCAGGCTTATATCAGATGTCTTATCTATATCGTACAAATAATTATAGGGTTTTGAAGCTGCTATTGCTGCTGGAGCTAGAGAAGTAGCTGTTTTTGCATCAGCTTCTGAATCTTTCTCAAAATCAAACATTAATTGTAGTATTGAAGAGAGTCTAGCCAGATATCGAACTGTTACTCGTGCTTCTAAAGAGCTGTCAATTCCAGTTCGAGGGTATGCATTTTGTTTCTCCATTATTCTAAGCATCCATCAAATATCTCCATTTCAATATACTCTAGCAAGTGGGTTTGTATGCTGGGCTGAAAGATTTCAAATATTTTGTGTCTCCTTTGATATTTTCTATAGGATTTGCATTTCTTGCCCTGAGATATCTTCTTTATATTTGGCTGTGCATGTACAAATTAATTAGAACGTTCATCTTACATTAAACAAATTGGTTATCTTGTATTTGTACTACTTAAAACAGTTTTTTACAATTTGAAATGCAGATATAGTAGTTTACTTATATATTATTGACTCTCTTTTTTTTTTTTTTTATGGATTTGAAGCATGGATAATGCACATTACTCATTTTACCCTCCACTAAAGTTTTAATGTTTTATTTGAGAATGTCACTGCATGGATTGAGCTCAAACTTAAGCTAAGAGTAGACCAATAAATGGTTATATATCTTTGTCTTTTACCATGTTAAAGGTCCCTAGTTTTTATGGGTTCCTTTATGAGTGATTTGTGACAGTGTTTCCATTGGAACATCTTATTACCTCCTAACCATTAAACCATTGTTCCTAATGCTACCCAGTAACAAGACCTTACATTCTACGAAATACTTTAAACCAGTCTCATCATTTATATTTGTTTTGCTGTTTTGGGATAAACTTGGCACTGCCTTTGTATGTTGAAAAGCCATCAAGGTCTGACAGTTACAAAATTGAAAGTTCCTTTGTGTTGATGTTGAAAATTATATGAACAAAAATTCTGTTTATGTTCTGCTTATTCCAATCAGTTTTATATTTAAATTTGGCAGCTATGTATCATGCGTTGTTGGATGCCCAGTTGAAGGATCAGTCCCTCCATCAAAAGTAGCTTATGTGGCTAAAGAACTATATGATATGGGTTGCTTCGAAATCTCACTGGGTGACACAATTGGGGTAGGCACACCAGGTAACAAGTTAGATGACTTTTTTCCTTTCTAATTTTAAAATTGAAGGCATACATGGTTCTAGAAAACGATTCTTTCTTATTTTCACATAATTACAGAAGTGTTACCCTTGTTTTTCCATTTCATCTTTTCAAAGATTTAATAATATGAATGTTATTTTACCATTTCTCAAAACAAATAAACTCAGAAAACAGATGGACAATAAGATGGTATTTTTGTAATTACAAATGAAAATAGTAAATGAGTGTCAAATATTGAATTGAGACTGGGAAGAATTGGGGAATTAATGTCAAACATTGTACTTTTCTTTGTAATCCTGAATTATTTACTCTTTCTGAGAGTTTGCTATTTCTGTTATGATCAGGAACCGTAGTTCCTATGCTTTTGGCTGTGATGGCTGTTGTACCAATAGAAAAGCTTGCTGTCCACTTCCATGACACATATGGTCAATCCCTTCCAAATATTCTTGTATCCCTCCAAGTAAGTTAACAATTAGCTTGAGTTTTTCATTTTCTTGTTTATTGATTTGTAAAACGTATTGAACTTTTGCCTCTTCTATATATGTAATATGTAATAAAAGCACCAATTAATGAACCAACCATCAAATGACTATAATTAATGAAAATTCCCTAGTATCCATGAATACAATATATATTAGACATGGATTTTCTACTGTTGGAAAATCCAGAATTTGCCACAGCCATGCATCTCAGAGCTGCCTAATCAAGATCAAACAAATCACATTTCAATTGAGTATTTTGAATGTGACTTACCAAGAAAAAACATTAGCCATATCTTGATTGGACGGCCAGTACATGTTTGTGGAAAATTCAGGGTTTTCCAGCTTTAGGAAATCTCTATCATATATTTTCTAGAATATAGGTGTGTATAACCAGGTTTAAACTGGGTCTTCCTTTTATGATTTGGTACTCACAGTTATTAATGGACACTATTGGTATGTATGCTTATATAAATAGATGGGAATAAGTGCAGTGGATTCTTCAGTTGCTGGTCTTGGTGGCTGTCCATATGCTAAGGGGGCTTCAGGAAATGTGGCTACTGAGGATGTTGTATACATGCTCAATGGACTAGGTGTGAAAACCAATGTTGATATTGAAAAGCTCATGTCAGCTGGGGACTTCATCAGCAAACAATTGGGGCGCCCCTCTGGCTCAAAGACTGCCATCGCCCTTAACCGTGTCACGGCTGATGCTTCCAAGATATGATAACCCTATATATATATATATATATATATATATATATATATATATATATATATATATATATATATATATATATATATATATATATATAGGGGACGACTCAGGTGAGAACACTTGGTTATTATGAGAAATGAGAACAATGAATCACGACCATTAAATTTTGATTTTGTTGATTTTAATGAACCGGATTGATTTCTCTTTCTATGTTGATTTAAAATAAATATTAAGGATCCTAGAAAGAGAAATCAATCCGGTTCATTAAAATCAACAAAATCAAAATTTAATGGTCGTGATTCATTGTTCTCATTTCTCATAATAACCAAGTGTTCTCACCTGAGTCGTCCCCTATATATATATATATATATATATATATATATATATATATATATATATATATATATTTCATGTATCTTTTTATATTTTGAATTAGAGAGGAATAAAATGTCCACTCACGTTGATGAGTTAGGAAGCAGTAATGCATATAATTTGTCAATAGCAAGTGCAAGCTTCTCGTTTGAGTGAAAACTTGCAATTAACCATCATACATTCATTTCTATGTATGATGTATAGTTAGTTATACGGATGACTCAGTTTTAATTTGAACCACGAAATTATTATATTGAAATTACAATTATTTAACTCCATGTTGAAGGTATTGTGTAAATTGGAGATTGATAACTTATATTCTTTTGCAAGGTTAGGCTTAATAACTAACATTGCTTCTATATTTATTTGTTTGGATTTGGTGGACGGCAACGTGTCATGCTTAAGAGTGATTGTCCAGCTAACTTTGATCGACTAAGATAAATTTGTTGGCCAAGCTTCTGTATTGATGTTTAATAAATAAATTTGTTGGCCAAGCTTCTGTATTGATGTTTAATAAATTAAAAGTTGTATGTTAGACCGTGATAATATTACGACTCGGGTGAAAAAATCCATGCAACAACCCTTACCAAATTGACACAGTAGATTCATCCCACATAAAACTAAGGCAGTTTCTCATTATAATGGGGCAACTCTGAAAATTCTAAAATCTCCTTGAGTCAATTCACAAATGAACGCACTAAATATTATTTTTTGGCATAAATTTAGTTCGGAAAGAGATCTCCGAATTCCTCTTAGGGTAATATCGCAGATACACCTCCGAACTATGTGTGGAGTTAATTCGGAAATGCACCTCCGAATTATTGTCAATGTGTTTTTTTCAGAATCAGTTTACTAAGATTTTATTGTTTTCAATCCAAATTAATTTTAAATTAAATAAAATTGCCGTTATTTGTTTCAACTATTAATAAAAACGAATATTATAGAATTGAGTAATGCGTTAATAAATCTGAATATTATAGAACTGATTAATGCGTTAATGAAACCAAATATTATATAGAAACTGAATATAATAATAGTACAACAGTTGTTCTCCAAGTCGAAAAATAAACAAATTACAATAAAAAACATAGTCTTCTATAAAAAACATAGTCTTCTGAGTATGTTTAATCCTAACACCCCGACTCCTCCTCTGCCTACGGTAATCCAAAGTATTTTGTGTCTCGGTAAGAATGGAACGTGCTCAGGCAACCGTTTCACCCCACCTCTCTTAAACGACCTAAGCTCGATGCCGTGTCTTGTAATCTGCATTATATTTTGACAGATCGATAACAAATCAACGACATGGTCATCCTTGGTCTGCTCATTCTCCAGGATCTCCTCATGAGCAGGCCTAGGTGGACGTCTAGGAGCGTCTGATGTCATGTAAAGGTGTGACACAGAATAAAACCAAATCATCTAACCCTCAGTATAATGCCACTCAAATGGGCTTCTTGACTCCGATACTCCTGCGATACCTAATGACTCTCAAAATCCTCCAGAGTGTCATCTAGCTCTCTGCGGAAAATACTGATAGGAGCAGCCTGAAAGGTGTAGCAACCTGCCCTAAAATTAAAGATTTAGAGTCGCCACCTATTCTACCAGGGCGAATAGGAAACCCTACGCAGTTAAGAGATCGGGGTAAGATTATTATAATCAGGTCGAGGGAAGGTGTTAGGCACCCTCAACCCTTTCCTAAGGTTTTGAGTTAAAGCAAAGATTTATGACTAAATTTATTAAGGTTAATAGCTAAGGAAATGAAAAGGGAAAAAATGAGATTTATGGGGAAGGGGACTCGCCTTGTTGCCAAGTGCCTACGTATCTCCTTAGGGAGACTAAGAGTCAACGTAGTTCGGGCACAGGGTTGTACGCCTTTGAATTTGATATGATATGGTTTGAAGGCTTTTTGAATGGCCTGTCGTAGTTTTGAATTTGTAATTTGAAAGGCATTTTGAGTTGCCTGGTCGAGGTGATGAAGATCCATAGTTTGAATGAGTGTTTTATGATTTGTGCGTACATGTCATACCCCAAAATTTGCCCATCACATTTTTTATACTCAAGCTCATCCAAGTATCAACAACTCAAGATCTAAGGGGATGCACACTCTCCTAAACAAACAACCCACAACTAGGGTTTTTAATTCTCTTCAAGAAAAATCGAGTTCTGACAATTCAGGTGGACCTCATAACCTCTCATATGCCTCAAATGATCCTCATGCCAAGTTTCAAGCTCTAATTCACAAGAGTGCCCAGACAAAAGCTCAAATAGTCAACAGTCGACTAGGTTGACCTAAAAGTCAACTGTGGTCAAAGTACAGTCAAAACTCCTGATTTTTTGTCAAAATCCTCATATTGAAATATCATTCACCATTTGATCAAGAATTGATCATGGTTCATCAAGGAAAGATCAGAAATCAACAATTTCAAAAGTTTCTAAATTAGGGTTTTCATAGGAGAAAGTCAACTGAACTTTGATCAGCCATAACTCTCACATGGAACATCAAAAATTTTCCCTCCAAAGCTCATTTTGAAGGAAATTGAATTCTCTACAAATTTGTCTCTCACGTGCCAAGTCCAAAAATGCTTTATTTGAGAGATATGGATCAAAAGATTATAGGTCCTTTTAGAAAGTCAACCAAAAGCAGTTTTTTGTCAAAGCCAATATCATCAATATAAATTATTCAAATGGAAAAAGTTTCCAAAGTGGCTTGTAGAGGACATCTTGAGGTTTCCAAAAAGTCCTAGAACTCCTCCATACCTTAAAAATTGAGGGAGATATGCCTTGTCAAAGTTGGACGATTTTGAGAAGGGAAATGTGAAACAAAAGGCTTCAAATTGGATTTTCTTGCAAAGGGACCCAATATTTCTTGGCCCAATCTTCATCCTTATGATATCCAAGGCCCCAAATTCATTTTCCACGATTTATTGATTAATATTGGATTTTTTTATTGAATTTAATTCATGAAAAATACAATATAAATCATATAATTTGAAAGATACAAGAAAATTTGATTTGGCTTTAATTTTAATCAGAATCAATTATTAAAATATGTATTAATTGATATCAATTTTGTGCAAGGGCTAATTAGTTGGAAAATATGGGATTTGGCTCAAATTTAGAAACCTTGAAAATCAAATTTCAATCAATATCCAATCTTTGATTCAAGGAGGATTCTTCACAAATTTGTTAACCTAAACTCACTTACTATAAGTACATGATTCATTCTAAGGAAAGGGGGGGTTTTTTGGCAAGGATTGCAGTAAAAAAGAACAGGTACGAAGCTCAAAAATCCAAGGAGAAAACCAAATTCGGATTCAAGATTTCAGTGAGATTTAGGCCAAACAAAGGATCCAAATCTATTGCTGGGAGTCTTCTGAAGCTATTACAATCGCCCTTGGAGTCTGAAACATTCAGAATCGAAGCACATAAGCCACGGTTTGTTCATAATTTCGTTATCTCGATTGCACATATTCATGAGTCATAAACGAATTTTAATCATACATGTGTGTTCATATTGATGATTAAAAGCTTTCTGCATAGTTAATTGGATTTTGGTTACGATTTGAGAGATCCACCATGTTTAGGGCTTTGAGCTTTTGAATTTGGGAACCCTAGGTAGAAACAATTTCAGGCCAAATTAAAGGTTCCAATGGATTCGTGAGGCCATTCATATTCGATTTGGGTTGTTTTGCTGTGTTTTCTATGGATTTTGCAGGTTTCGTTGATGTCCATGGATGGCTGAATGCAACGAGAACGAAGAACAGGGAAGGCGCGCGTTCTGGTTTTTTTAATTTTGTTTGAATCTTTTTGTTTTCTTACATATTCACGGCGCTGCGTTTTGTTTTCAACTTGTTAAGATGGCAGGGATGGCAAAAGACATACGTTAATCACGCTGGAGACGGGGGTTCGAACCCCACACCGGTCTCCTTTATTTGTTTTTTAACAAACATTCCCTATAGATCCCATGCACTCTCATTCATGCGTGCATACAATACGCCCTTGCCCTTGCAACCATTGGATCAACCCTAGAAACCATCTAACGCCCCTAAACATGCAAATCCATCATGCATCCTCAGACATGCGCACCACCGAATCAAAAGCTAAGAAAATTTTAATTTTTCTTTATTTTTTATTACTTAAACTAGTTTTAAAAAAACAAATTCTTTCCTAACTTCTTTTTTTCAAAAAAATAATAAAATATTTATTTATTTTAACTATTATTAATAATTTGATTTTTAATTGTTTTAATCTGATTAAATTTTGTTTAATTTTAATTAATTTTTATCCATTGATTAAAAATAAATATTAGGATTAGATATTTAATCGAAATCTGATTGTCACCGATTTAATTAATTGGGTTGAAAACCAACAATTAATTTGTTTTTTTTATTCTGTTAACTATGGCTAACTTGTGCCCTAATCAGGGTTTACGAAGATCACACCTACACTAAGAATTTTTTGGTCCTTTATGCAGTTTCAGGGTTGGTAACAGGGTTTCTTCCGACTATGCGCCTCGCCTATTACGAAGCTAAGTCCTGATTTAATCCTTATTTAAATATTTGTTATTTTATTTAAAATTAGGGTTTGCCTTCAAATATAATGAACTCTGCCTACACTCACTTCCTTTGCTTTGCCAGTTTTTCAGGGTTAACCCCGAGGCTACTCCCGACTACGAACCATATCAGATCAAATCAAAAGCTAAGTCCTATTTCATATTTACTTTAGACTTTCATTCTATTTTATTTTTCCTTTTTTTCATCAAATTAGGGTTAGCCTTAATTGTCATTGAATTAGCCATACACTCACTACTTCCTGTTTTCCAATTTTCAGGGTTAGCCAACCGTCAAAGCTCAATAGTCGGTAACCCTAAAACCTAACCTCATTTATTTTTCTGTCTTAATTATTATTTATGTCAAACCTATTGCCCTGCTAGTCCCCTGGTTTCTTTTTCCCCTTCCCAATAATATTTTTGTAACTGCTTCCTGGTGTATTGGTTGGCCTTTAAGGCACTTAAATCTGTCATATTATATTATTGTGTGGTTAGTAATCCTAGGGAGTGATAACCCTGAATTGAATTAGAATCACCTAATTACAAGATAATATAATTGAATCTGATCACGTGATTGTTGTACTCACTCACCTTTTATGGTACCCCTCTTGTTGCCTGTTGCCTGATGCCTTGTGTTTAATGCATAATAGCCAAAGACCCTCGAATACGAGGATACCTCAGCAATGTTGCCCTCGGTCATTCAAAGATCATAAGTCCCTAATGATGCTGCCTTCGATTCGCCAAATATGATCTCGTCCCTCGAAGTTGCCTACGAAGTGCTGAGGTATCCTCTGGTTTCCTAAATGAAAATGGCTATTCTGATCCTTCCCTTAGACTACCTTCCCCTCCATGGCATGGGACAGTCTTATGGCGAACGATATTTCGACGACCCTTCAACCTCCAAATCAAAGGACTTCCTTACCCTCCTATGGTATGGATAGCCCTGAAAGGCTAAAAGAATATTTTTCATCTAACTAGGTAATTTGCCCCTAATTGCCTTGCTCTGGCTTAAATCCTTTTTCTTACACTTTTTCATAAACCTTCAAAAAGGCTACGCTCATTTACGAGCTAAAGTCCGTATTCTCTTCTTCTACATTTCTGAAACTTTTGGCTTCAAAACTAAAGAGCAAAGCAATTAAGAGCCCATGGAAAACCATGGATGCAAAGGGTGCCTTACACCTTCCCTTTGCATAAATTACCCCCCCGAACTCAGTTTTTTATTTAAAAGGTTTTTCCTGTTCTTTTAGCCTTTCTGATATTTGGATAAAATAAAAGTCGGCGGCGACTCTTGCTTACCGCGACATTTCAAAATAAAGTCAGTTCACCGTATTACAGAACTGGCGACTCTGCTGGGGAGAATTTTCTTATAAAAGAGGGGTTACCTTAAAAGCTTAGGATTCACTTAATTGTTTTCTATTGTTTGCTTTATTTTTCAGGGCTGTTTCGGGAATTAACTGAAGGACAAATCCTACACCCGGATTCAAGTACACTTAAGATAGGAGTGGCATAGTCATGGTGACCTCTTTCACATATGTGGGAGATGAGTCAATATGAAGTTCACGCTTGAGTTAGGACTCCATAGTTATATGCACACCTTTCTCAAATGAGGGAGGTCTATGTATGTGCCTGTGGGTGCGCCGGAGCTCAAGGACCGTTAGTCACCTTTAACCCATCCTGGCCTTTAGGAACGTAGTGGGGGACTACTCTTGACAAATGTTGAGAACTAGTCGCTACCCGATGCTACAATTCAGATAGGTTCTCTCTCAAAGTATCATTGCATGGTGCAAATGCATCATGTCTGAGGGTGCTTTAGAAGGGCCGACAATTCTGGATAACTTATAAAACCTGTTGCTGAAATCTCCTTATCCATAGAAAAACCTTTGGGGAAGGGTATCTCACATGATCTAAACTCCATGTCAGACAAGCCTAAGGAAATTGTGTGACTTGTTTGTGTTTGCTACTAACGTTTGTTTCCCTGCAGGTTTTGTTTAAAGACTTGTTTACCCTTACTATCTCACGCTGTGTATAATGAGCTGCATTCATATAACATCATGACATCATGACATCATAAGCATAACATGTTGACTAACCCCTTCAAGGATCTTAGGAATTTAAGGCGCACAATTTCAGGTGCTCTTATCAAGGACTGAATTCCTATCTAGGGGCAAGAGGATTTATTTTCCTCTAGCCATACTCCTTCAAATTCAGAAGTATCCCGAATCAGAGGCTATGACCCACTCGATATGGTGAGCTTGATTCCCATGGAAGAACATCCCAGAATCAGAGTTCTTCAAACAAAGATGCGACCAAATCATTTTCCAATGTTGCTAACTAAATTTCCTATAGATCCTTGAAAGCATTGCATTTGCATTCATGACATCTCATAACAGGTTTCCATAACAGGTCTCTTATCTTCTCTCGCTGTTTATTTCAGCACAAATGGATCTCGAGCAATCAGTCAAAGACCTTCAAGCTCAGAATGCCCAGTTCCAAGCTTTGATTCTGAACTTGTCCAAGGGGCAAGAAGAACTGAAGACCATCCTTACCAAGAAAAATAAGAAGAAGGGTAAGAAGACTCTGGGGAAAAAGCTTAAACCGATCTTGCAACTCAGGGAAGCCGAAGTCTCTGAAGAAAGTGATGACGAAGATGAGCAAGATGATGATGCTAGTATCAAAACTGAGGCAAAAAGTAACCATGATGCTGCCAAGCCTTCTGAAGAAGAAGAGAACTACCATCATGAGGATGAACATCCTGATGACAAATATAAGTTGTTGGAAGAACGTATGAAAGCCATGGAAATCCAGAAGGTACCTGGACTAGACTTTGAAGAACTAGGACTCATCTCAGGGGTTGTCATTCCTCCGAAATTCAAGACTCCGACCTTTGCTAAGTATGATGGAGTCTCCTGTCCTAAACTACACTTGAGGTCTTATGTAAGGAAGATTCAGCCTCATACTGCTGATAAGAAACGCTGGATCCATTTCTTTCAAGAAAGCTTATCTAGAACTCAACTCGAATGGTACTATCAACTGGAGGGTACCCACACCCGTACCTGGGAAGAGTTGGTTGTTGCTTTCTATAAGCAATACCAATACAATTCCGACCTCGCACCAACTCGCATGCAACTACAAAGCATGTCTATGGGCTCTAATAAAAGTTTCAAAGAGTATGCTCAAAAATGGAGAGATCTAGCTGGAAGAGTCAAACCTTCCTTGGCTGACAGAGAGTTGGTAGATATGTTTATGAATACACTGACTGGCCCTTTCTATAGTCATTTGCTGGGAAGTTCGTCATCTGGATTCACTGAGCTTATACTGACTGGGGAACGCGTTGAGAATGGCATCCGAAGTGGTAAGATTTAAGCTGCTACATCCTCAGGTGTTGCAAAGAAACCTGTCAATGGGAAGTCAGATTCAAATGATGTGCATTATCATAAAAGGAGTAACCATGGCCAATCCATTGGGGCAGTTCTGATCTCCACACCGGCACCTCAAAAAGGTCATCAAAACAAGCAAAACACGCCTAGACGTCAGTTTACAAAGATCAATACGTCACTGGCTCAAGCATTACAACACTTGTTGAAGTCCGAGTTGATCACTTTAAAGGATCCCCCTAAGAATCCTAGTACTTCTGCTCGAAGCTATAATCCTAATGTAAGGTGTGCATATCACTCCGATAGTCCTGGGCATGATACGAATAGCTGCTGGACGTTGAGGAACAAAATCCAAGACATGATCGATGCTGGGGAAATTGAGTTTTATCCTCCTGAGACTCCTAATGTGCTTACCAATGCTGTGGATGGCTAGAAGGATGAACTTTCAGATCATTAGTTTTACTTTTCCATTTGCAATTTCTTTTTCTGTTTGTTTAAATATTCGACTTATGATAGACATTATCTGTTTTAATAATCATCATCAGTGCATTGCATATGTTTGTCTTGAATAAATTATTTCGCTATCACTCATTTTAAATTCTGTCTTTACTTTGCATGTGTTTTGTGATTTTCAACTCCTGCTAGGCGGTAAGCCTTTTAAGGGAGGATGACGAAAACGATATCGCAACCTCTTACAGTGTGCTCTTGAACGGACTATGCTGATGATGTACAGGCATTGTTTCGATTCCTAAACAGTGGAGATATAAGGATGTTAATCCCTCGTCAACCCCTTTGAGCCTAAGGAGTCGAAGTTTCTTTCTCGTACAGATTAAAACCCTTGATCACAACTTGGGGCAGGGTAGTTACTCAGTTAACTCAGTTATACTAGCTTTTGTTTATACAAATAATGATGGGTTCCTGCAACCATTAAGTCAGGCAGTCGATATCCACCAAAAAGGAAAAAGTTGTTAAGTCAAAACCTATGAAGGAGACTTATCAAAATCGAAACATCCCGCTGACTGTAATCTCAAAATAAACAGTTCAGGCAAAAGTTAAGGATAATAAAATCAAAGTTAAAAAGGAGGTTGCTAAAAATTTCCCTCGACAAAAGAGAACATTTCAAAAGAGGTCACTACAAATCCTCTACAAAAGAAAGCATTACAAAAAGGGGGTGACTGCATGTCTAAATAAACCTCTGGTACTTTAACCATCATCAAATATCAATGTTACAACTTCAACCTTTGCTAAGGCTTAAACGCAGAGTTAACTGAGCATAAGATCAAAGAACATCACGAAGAGTGGGATGGGTACAAATAAATTTTGAGCCATTATCCTTTGTTTCTTAAACCGTGAACCAAGCCACGTTACAACCCTTGAAAGTCCTAACTGAAGCATGGTTAGTTCGAAAGCATACTGTCACCAAAAAGGTATCCTGACTCCTTAAAGTTTACCACAAATGTTGAGTTGATATTTCTTTTTTACAAACATCATGTTTTTACAAATATCATGCTTTTACATATCCTGTTTTAAACGTTTTTAAAAAAAAAACTCAAGACAAACATATGCATTGCATCTCATGAATTCATTATTAAACATATTCTGCTACATAATTTCAAGTGTTAGCATCAGAAAGAATCTGCACAGGGTACAACTAATGACTAAAAGTCATCCCGATAGATGAAACTATTCCAGCAGCAGCATCTCTTATAACTGACTTAGTTGAATAGAAGTCAATGAATACAAGGGGCATGTCATGCTTTATCCAGTCAATACTGGGGCAATCAGGTCAAGATTTAATGAAGCACCAAACAATCAGGGGCATGCACCCAAGTGGGTCTGAAGCTATTTCCCAATCAGTCAGGGGCATCACCCTAAGTTTATAAGTACTAGGAGCATCACCCATAGTATATGTCCAAAGGTCCTCACAAGGCGAATCTCTTCAAATTCCCAACTAGCTGGGAAAAAGCTATGCAAAGCATATTCGACACCTCAATCAATACTCGTTGGTGTGTCCCGATCAATACCAGTCCAGAAATGACAGTTTATATAATACCGAGGACAACGTTCAAGACATCCATGCCTTCCCACAAAACCGATTTCACAGGATCATATCCCCACATAGCATTCCTTAAGAAGTTATCTTCAAGCAATCTCTTCCCAACAAAGAATTAGTTCCTCAACTGAGTTTACATCTTCGACACTGTCGGTTCCCCGACACTTTTTCTCTTCTCCAAACAGGGTTATTCATCTCTCTTATCCCCGGTCAGGGTACATCAAGATCAATCATTCAAATCGCTTTCATCCCCAAGCAAAAATCATAAATCTCCAACTGAGCATCTTCAAGACAAGATCAGACAACAAAATCACAAGGACATAGAGATTTATTTTCTCAATCAAGACAACATAAATCATATTCACATATCATATGTCATAAACGTATTCATGCATTGCATTACCTCATAATGAATTCATACATAGCACGCAAGTTTCTCATTTATTTTGAGAGACTCGTCGCATAATACATGCATCATGACACTACATAAAGACTAACTTTACCTTTTTCAGGATACAAGTATAAGCAGATGAACGAAATCTCTAATTTTCAAAGATCTAATTCAGTTACTACGAACGGTACTGACACGGTCAACTCTCAAAGATTATAATTCCATCATCACGAACGGTGTGGACACGATCAACTTTTCCAAAGTCTAATTCAGTTACTACGAACGGTGCTAACAGGACGAGAGATCTAATTCCATCATCACGAACGGTGTGGACACGATCAACTTTTCCAAAGACTAATTCAGTTACTACGAACAATGCTGACACGACGAGAGATCTAATTCCATCATCACGAACGGTGTGGACACGATCATTTACTACGAATGGTGCTAACACGACGAGAGATCTAATTCTATCATCACGAACAGTGTAGACACGATCATCCTTCAAAAATCTAATTTGGTTACTACGAACGGTACTGACACGATCAAAGAAAGAGACAGAATTAATCATGACACTCAATTTAGAAATGACCACGACAACTGAGTCACGATAATGGAATCACGACAACTGAGTCACGATAATGGAATCACGACAACTAAGTCATGATAATGGAATCACGACAACTGAGTCACGATAATGGAATCACGACAACTGAGTCACGATAATGGAATCACGACAACTAAGTCATGATAATGGAATCACGACAACTGAGTCACGATAATGGAATCACGACAACTGAGTCACGATAATGAAATCACGACAGCTGAGTCACGATAATGGAATCACGACCACTGAGTCACGATAATGAAATCATGACAACTGAGTCACGATAATGGAATCCCGAAAACTGAGTCACGATAATGGAATCACGACAACTGAGTCACGATAATGGAATCACAACAACTGAGTCACGATAATGGAATCACGACAACTGAGTCACGATAATGGAATTACGACAACTGAGTCACGATAATGGAATCCCGGCAACTGAGTCACGATAATGGAATTACGACAACTGAGTCACGATAATGGAATCACGACAACTGAGTCACAATAATGGAATCACGACCACTGAGTCACGATAATGAAATCATGACAACTGAGTCACGATAATGGAATCCCGACAACTGAGTCACGTATCTAATCCCGGTATTCAGTTCAGAAATAGTCATGGCAATGAAGTCACAACGATGAAGTCACGACGATGAAGTCACGACAAATCAAGTCACAACAATACGACAATGCAGTCATGACAATAGAGTCACTACAATTAATTCACTTCACATGCCCAACATCCAGATGGCATTTGTAAGCCCATCACCGATAAATTTTCTGTCAAACGCCCGGATGGCATCTTTCAGCCCATCTCAATTAAGTCTCTCAACGTCCGGATGGCATCTCTAAGCCCATCTCTGACAATACTCTTCCTGGATGGCATCTTCAAGCCCATCTCCGACAAAAGTCCCTACTTCAGCTAGGGCAAATTCTTGGGTATTCTAGTGTTCAATCCTCTTCTACCTTCAGATTCCGACAGGCACACATTCCAATCTACATCCTCAGGTATAAGAATATTGAACAGGGGCAGCTGTCATACCCCAAAATTTGCCCATCACATTTTTTATACTCAAGCTAATCCAAGTATCAACAACTCAAGATCTAAGGGGATGCACACTCTCTTAAACAAACAACCCACAACTAGGGTTTTTGCTTCTCTTCAAGAAAAATCGAGTTCTGACAATTCAGTTGGACCTCATTACCTCTCATATGCCTCAAATAATCCTCATGCCAAGTTTCAAGCTCTGATTCACAAGAGTGCCCAGACAAAAGCTCAAATAGTCAATAGTCGACTGGGTTGACCTAAAAGTCAACTGTGGTCAAAGTGCAGTCAAAACTCCTGATTTTTTGTCAAAATCCTCATATTGAAATATCATTCACCATTTGATCAAGAATTGATCATGGTTCATCAAGGAAAGATCAGAAATCAACAATTTCAAAAGTTTCTAAATTAGGGTTTTCATAGGAGAAAGTCAACTAAACTTTGACCAGCCATAACTCTCACATGGAACATCAGAAATTTTCCCTCAAAAACTCATTTTGAAGGAAATTGAATTCTCTACAAATTTGTCTCTCACGTGCCAAGTCCAAAAATGCTTCATTTGAGAGATATGGATCAAAAGATTATAGGTCCTTTTAGAAAGTCAACCAAAAGCAGTTTTTTGTCAAAGCCAATATCATCAATATAAATTCTTCAAATGGAAAAAAGCTTCCAAAGTGGCTTGTAGAGTAGATCTTGAGGTTTCCAAAAAGTCCTAGAACTCCTCCATACCTTAAAATTTGAGGGAGATATGCCTTGTCAAAGTTGGACGGTTTTGAGAAGGAAAATGTGAAACAAAAGGCTTCAAATTGAATTTTCTTGCAAAGGGACCCAATATTTCTTGGCCCAATCTTCATCCTTATGATATCCTTATGAAAAATATGGGATTTGGCTCAAATTTAGAAACCTTGAAAATCAAATTTCAATCAATATCCAATCTTTGATTTAAGGAGGATTCTACACAAATTTGTTAACCTAAACTCACTTACTATAAGTACATGATTCATTCTAAGGAAAGGGGGATTTTTTTGGCAAGGATTGCAGTAAAAAAGAACAGGTACGAAGCTCAAAAATTCAAGGAGAAAACCAAATTCGGATTCAAGATTTCAGTGAGATTTAGGCCAAACAAAGGATCCAAATCTATTGCTGGGAGTCTTCTGAAGCTATCACAATCGCCCTTGGAGTCTGAAACATTCAGAATCGAAGCACATAAGCCACGGTTTGTTCATAATTTCGTTATCTCGATTGCACATATTCATGAGTCATAAACGAATTTTAGTCATACATGTGTGTTCATATTGATGATTAAAAGCTTTCTGCATAGTTAATTGGATTTTGGTTACGATTTGAGAGATCCACCATTTTTAGGGCTTTGAGCTTTTGAATTTGGGAACCCTAGGTAGAAACAATTTCAGGCCGAATTAAAGGTTCCAATGGATTCGTGAGGCCGTTCGTATTCAATCTGGGTTGTTTTGCTGTGTTTTCTATGGATTTTGCAGGTTTCGTTGATGTCCATGGATGGCTGAATGCAACGAGAACGAAGAACAGGGAAGGCGCACGTTCTGGTTTTTTTTAATTTTGTTTGAATCTTTTTGTTTTCTTACATATTCACGGCGCTGCGTTTTGTTTTCAACTTGTTAAGATGGCAGGGATGGCAAAAGACATATGTTAATCACGCTGGAGACGGGGGTTCGAACCCCACGCCGGTCTCCTTTATTTGTTTTTTAACAAACATTCCCTATAGATCCCATGCACTCTCATTCACGCGTGCATACAATACGCCCTTGCCCTTGCAACCGTTGGATCAACCCTGGAAACCATCTAACGCCCCTAAACATGCAAATCCATCATGCATCCTCAGACATGCGCACCACCGAATCAAAAGCTAAGAAAATTTTAATTTTTCTTTATTTTTTATTACATAAACTAGTTTTAAAAAAACAAATTCTTTCCTAACTTCTTTTTTTCAAAAAAATAATAAAATATTTATTTATTTTAACTATTATTAATAATTTGATTTTTAATTGTTTTAATCTGATTAAATTTTGTTTAATTTTAATTTATTTTTATCCTTTGAATAAAAATAAATATTAGGATTAGATATTTAATCGAAACCTGATTGTCACCGATTTAATTAATTGGGTTGAAAACCAACAATTAATTTTTTTTTATTCTGTTAACTATGGCTAACTTGTGCCCTAATCAGGGTTTACGAAGATCACACCTGCGCTAAGAATTTTATGGTCCTTTATGCAGTTTCAGGGTTGGTAGCAAAGTTTCATCCGACTATGCGCCTCGCCTATTACGAAGCTAAGTCCCGATTTAATCCTTATTTAAATATTTGTTATTTTATTTAAAATTAGGGTTTGCCTTCAAATATAATGAACTCTGCCTACACTCACTTCCTTTGCTTTGCCAGTTTTTCAGGGTTAACCCCGAGGCTACTCCCGACTACGAACCATATCAGATCAAATCAAAAGCTATGTCCTATTTCATATTTACTTTAGACATTCATTCTATTTTATTTTTCCTTTTTTTCATCAAATTAGGGTTAGCCTTAATTGTCATTGAATTAGCCATACACTCACTACTTCCTGTTTTCCAATTTTCAGGGTTAGCCAACCGTCAAAGCTCAATAGTCGGTAACCCTAAAACCTAACCTCATTTATTTTTCTGTCTTAATTATTATTTATGTCAAACCTATTGCCATGCTGGTCCCCTGGTTTCTTTTTCCCCTTCCCTATAATATTTTTTTAACTGCTTCCTGGTGTATTGTTTGGCCTTTAAGGCACTTAAATTTGTCATATTATATTATTGTGTGGTTAGTAATCCTAGGGAGTGATAACCCTGAATTGAATTAGAATCACCTAATTACAAGATAATATAATTGAATCTGATCACGTGATTGTTGCACCCATTCACCTTTTATGGTACCCCTCTTGTTGCCTGTTGTTTGTTGCCTTGTGTTTAATGCAGAATAGCCAAAGACCCTCGAATACAAGGATACCTCAGCAATGTTGCCCTCAGTCATTCAAAGATCATAAGTCCTTAATGATGCTGCCTTCGATTCGCCAAATATGATCTCGTCCCTCGAAGTTGCCTACGAAGTGCTGAGGTATCCTCTAGTTGCCTAAATGAAATGGCTATTCTGATCCTTCCCTTAGACTACCTGCCCCTCCATGGCATGGGACAGTCTTATGGCGAACGATATTTTGATGACCCTTCAACCTCCAAATCAAAGGACTTCATTACCCTCTTATGGTATGGATAGCCCTGAAAGGCTAAAAGAACATTTTTCATCTAACCAAGTAATTTGCCCCTAATTGCCTTGCTCTGGCTTAAATCCTTTTTCTTACACTTTTTCATAAACCTTCAAAAAGGCTACGCTCATTTACGAGCTAAAGTCAGTATTCTCTTCTTCTACATTTCTGAAACTTTTGGCTTCAAAACTAAAGAGCAAAGCAATTAAGAGCCCATGGAAAACCATGGATGCAAAGGGTGTCTTACACCTTCCCTTTGCATAAATTGCCCCCCCGAACTCAATTTTTTATTTAAAAGGTTTTTCCTGTTTTTTTAGCCTTTCTGATATTTGGATAAAATAAATGTCGGTGGCGACTCTTGCTTACCGCGACATTTCAAAATAAAGTCAGTTCACCGTATTACAGTACAACCCTGGTTTGATGTGTTTTCGTTAGGTGCGATGATTAATTGATTTGATCATTATAGTTAACGAATTTTATGATGTATTGCTGGTTATTCTGACCGATAGATTCGATCGTCACGAGCAGCAAATAAAGTGTGTTTTAATTTTGTATTACGAGTTCATCATTATCTCTCATAACTAATAGATTTGGCTATTACATGATAATGAATTTCATTATGTGTGTTTTATTATTTTATCTCTCACCAATGCGACTAATAGATTTAGTCGGATCGAGGAGAGAATTAGCCAAGAATTAGTTAAATTAATATTAACGAATAAATTAATTAGATTAAATTTATTTCTCGCCAATGCGACTAATAGATATAGTCGGATCGAGGAGAAAATTAATTAAGGAATAATGTTTTTGTCAAATGGTAGTGGGATTGGGCAAATCCTAATACGTCATAAGTCGTTTTTGCGATTTATAATGGTCAAAACTAATTAAATAAATTAATCGAAATAATCGAATAATTGGGTGATAATCCTAAACCCATGTCGTTAACCTAATCCTAGTTTATTAACCTAACCCTAATTAAATAAATTAATTAAACCAAATGTAAATAATCATCCCTTAATCTAAATAATAACTAAATAAATACAAATGAATAGATAAAATAAAAATTATATTGAACCTGGTTATAATCCGGTGTGAACGATCCTTGAGTGCCCATGGTGAACCTTGCAATCCTGGGCGTTAGATTTGAATCATAGGAGATCTCATGGTGGTGATGTGAGGGTCCACCGTGAGTATGCATTGGCTGCGTATACCAGATCTAGGCATAATGGAGAACAAATAAATGGTAAAACAAATAAGCAAGACCCTGGGATCGAACCCATGTCTGCTTGGTTCCCAACACCTATGCCTCTCCATTCGTGCTAGCTTTATGAGTTGTTGAATAATTAAACCAAAAAATATAATATAGACAAACAAAGACAACTGAAGCATTAGTCAAACGCTGGGCCCACACCCACGCTTCTGCCCAATGAGAAAGGGAAAGAGAACCTTAACCGTTTTGACCGGCCAATGAGGTGCATAGAGAGAGGAACATGAGATGCTAACCACCCATTCAAAACAACACACGCGTGCGACTGCAGGGTCCATAGAACTGTTCATCATCTTCTCCAATATCACCTGCGGAAATTGCTGTAAGTTCTCCTGCGATATTACCTGCGGATTCTCCAAAATTTCGTATTTCTCCACGGCCATGCCTAGATGCCTGCAAAACGAATGTAGCGAGAAGGTGGAAACACCCAGACTAACTAAAACGGGGTCTGCGAGTCCGGTGGTGTACTCCGTTTGCCCTGAAAGTACCTGCAAAGTGCTATATGAACAACTCGAAGCTTGAAGCTCCATTAATGGCAATTGCATATTCTTACGGTAAAGCTCGTGTTTTAGGTACCAATCACGTTCTAATGATCATTACTAAGAGATATAAATCCACAAAATTGATCCATGAAGTATGTATCAAAGAAACCAAAAATAAAAAAACAAGAGTGCATGAGAACACGAGAGATGACTTCCCTGTGCGTTTCAGATTAATTCCTGGATCTGGTTCAAACCCTACGGCCTTCAGGAGAACGATCAGAAGCTTGTCACGGCCTGAATCTACTTATATCTTCTTCTTTTTTTATGCCCTAGTTTAGGAGAATTTTGTAGCATGTGAACCCTAGCTTTTCTCCTTATCTTTTCGTCCCCCCTATTCTGAATATTTTTTAGAATATATATGGTCCTTCTAGGGTTTCTTTTTGGGCTTGGATACCTTCTATCTTTGGAGAGAAAAATCCTTGATAAAAATAACTTATTTCTCTTTAATCTTATAAAATCTATCCCCATAACCATTCATCACTAATTTGGACCTTCTTTGGATGTCTCTTGGGCCCTTGGATGATTAAGAATGAAAACCCCATGATTTAATTCATGTATCTTGTATTTTATTTAATTTATTTTGCATTTATATGAATAAAATTCAAATAAAATATAAATAAAATACCAAAAATATGAGAATGGTTTTATAGACCCTTATATATGTCATGAATGTGTTTGAAATATAAATTCTAGGCCCATTAGTCCAAAAACCAAGTTTTGGTCAATTAGGGTTTCATGCATATCATGAAAATTGCTCAACTTTAACCATGCGTATTTCCCTCAATTTTAACCCTATGGAGGTGTTCTTGATCTTTTTATAAAGCTTAGAGAGTCCTCTAAATGACCCTTTTGGTTTCATTTCAATTGAGGCTTCCATGCTCAAGTTATGAGCTTTGACCCAAAAGGTGTTTTTGTTGACTTTTTGGAGGACCTATAATCTCCTTGACCATATCTCTAAAATGAAGCATTTCTGGCCTTGGCTTGTGAGAGACAAAGTTGTATAGAATTCAATTTCCTTCAAAATAGGCATTGGTTGGGAAATTTTTGATACTCCATGTGGAAGTTATGACCAGTCAAAGTTGAGTTGACTTTTCCTATAAAAAACCCTTAATTTGAACATTTTGACTTTGTTCATTTCTGAGTTTTTATTAACGGATCATGATCAACCTTTGATCAAATGATGGATATAACCTCAAATACTTGATGTCGACCAAAAGGCTTGAAGTTTGACTGGATTTTGACTATAGTTGACTTTTAGGTCAACATAGTCGACTATTGATCGTCTGAGCCATTGAATGAGAAATCCTTGGGATTGAAGCTTGATAATTGACATGGAGATACCTTGAGATCCATTTGAGGCCTTGTAGATTCAAACTCTTCTGATAAAATGCAAACCTTAGCTTAGGAGGCCCTCGATTAGGAGAATGTTGCTTGAATAAACCCTTGAACCTTGAGCCATTGAAGATGAACATAGGAGGGAAAATTTTGGGGTATGACAAAAGGGGGACCTCGAAATGATCTACATGTACCAAAACTGATACCTGCACGTGATATTCCACATGCCAACCATTCACAATATAAGGAAATGTGCTCGAATGAAATTCTTTCCCGATGAGTACTGTATGACTTCCAGGCGACGTCATCATGTTGAGTCCGATCAATATACATACAGAACGACAAGATAGCATTATTCCCTCTGTTAGGGATAAACTAGAAAGCAAATGGATAATAATCAGTATAGAACAGGTCACATATAAACCCATGAATGTAGTGATTGTGGGCAAGGATGCATCCCTGAAAATGAATAAGAATAAAAATATTAGTAACAGGTGGAAAATAAGTTGTTTGTAACTTAATAGTGGGATTTGGAAATTATTGTAAGTAGGGTGCATGAGTTAGTCATTTACTTTGTTGTTCATTTACAACCTTCGCTCAGGTTAGAGTATAGGTAAACCAAGCATGTAGAAACCCAATTCCACTCGTGAACGGACTCTAAGTCGATGAAATATTTAAGGTAGGCCACATCTACGTAGGTTGCACATTTGTTCACAAACATGGACGTGCTAACTAGAACATGAAGAAACGCCTCAGGGCACACTACTTATGGTACGCAACCCAAAGATCATCGGTGTTCGGGTGTTCGACTATCTCCAAGTTGTTGGCATACAATTCCGCCTATGAAGCAAACTTGACATGTGCATCCCTGGTGCTTCTAAACTGCTCAAATGCTTCTGTAGGGTCAGCTCCCAAATAAGCCACCATCATATCCACTACTTCGGCCTTGCCGATTTTAGAATGATTAAGCAACCTTCCTCTAATGGGAAGGTGTAAAAGGCAAACAATATCATCTAATGTAATAGTCATCTCACCAATGAAGAGGTGGAAAGATGATGTTTCACTGTGCCATATCTTAGCAAATGCAGCTTGCATGCTATGGCTGATGGTGGTTGTAACGCCCGTAATATTTCTTTAATTATTTAATTTATTTATTTTGAATTATTCGGTGAAGATAGGAATAGAATATAAAGTATTTAGTTAGTTGGACCATAATTATGTGTTAGCATGAGTATTATTGGGGGGGTGTTAAGCCCAATTGTGAGAAAGAATTAGTGAAGAATTAATAAAAAGAGGAAATTAGAAAAATAGGGAGAATTAGAGAAGTTTGAAGAGGAACGTGAAAACAGAGGGAAGCAAAGCTAGGGCAAGGGGAGAAGCTCCATTGATAGAGAAATTTGTGACGAAATCGCTAAGGTAAGGGTGAGGTTCTAACTTTCTAATGAATGATATAATGGTTGGTATATGTAGATATTGAAATATTAGTTTTTGGGGTAGAATTGTTTATGAAATTGATTACCATAATTGATTGTTATTGATGAAATTGTTGTGATAAATGTCGTTAAGTTGTTATGTGATGTTTGTGAATGAACCCTATGCATTTGAATGATTTTAATGTTGCATAGAATTGATATTTTGGGGTTTTGGGGGTAACTATCTCGTAGTAGAAAAATTTAAATATTTTTGGGTTCTGCTACAGATGTAACTGGTTATTAGGATTGGGGTAACCGGTTACCCTACATGAAAACTGGGCATTTTGGCTATTTCTGAATGAAGTAGCCGGTTACCAGGGTTCAGGTAACCGATTACCACAGAAGGTTTTTGCGTGGTTTCGTTACTGTGAGTAGTGTAACCGGTTACTAGGATTGAGGTAACCGGTTACCATTGTACTGAAAGGAAAAATTTGAAAACTTTAAAAATTCATATCTTGCGACTCGGGTGTCCGTTTGACGCACCGTTTTGAGCGTTTTAAATCTAAAAATGTTCTCTTTAATTTGATTATTAAATTGAGTTTTTAAATAAATATCTTGTGCCAAAAAATCATTTCTCACGTGTTAGTGTTGTGTATAATGCGATGATTTTAGTGATGATGTTGTCGGGATGATGATGCTATAAATTGCATACTATGTTGCGATGATGTTGTTGTTGTTGGTGTTGGCCTGAAATGACAGGAATTACTATTAAAAGCTTATGCTCTGAAATTATATAAATTTGTGGTTGCATTATTGATGTCGCATGCATTCATTGTTGAAGGCTTATGCCTTGTTGCTGGTTGAGGGCTCATACCCTGTAGTTGAAGGCTCATGCCTTGTTATTTCCCATTATCTGGCATTTTGGAGGGGGCTTATGCCCTGTTGGTACCATATGCATAAAGTCAAGTCAGTTCCAGTGTATGTTGCATGATGACTTGAGTGTGCTTGTGTATGTTATTGTATGTGTAAACTAATGAAGATGACAAGAATTGTTGAAGTATGAATTCTAATAACTTATATGGGATATATGTCGTATAGTCACTAGTATATGATTTATTATATTGTTGTGATATATCACCCTTTCTGTTTGAATGTTACCTCTACGTAGGTAACGGGCAGGTGACAAGGACTAGAGTAGCTGAGGTATGGAGTGACATCTAATTTGCATAGATTGAGTCGGGCTTTGCTCTGATACGTAACACCGGGATTGAATGCTTGTTTTTGAAATATTTTTTATTTATGATTTATTTTTGGAGGTTTTGAGGAGTTATGAACTCTCTTTGAGTTTGTTGCAATTGTTGGCATTTTCAGTTGTTTTAAAGATGATGTTACTGTGAATTGATTATTTCCGTTGTGTTAATAAATTGAAGTTTGAATAATATGGTGAATGTGATATCAGTTCATCCAAAGTAATGTGTTATGAATCTTTGTTTAAATATTTGAGCAAATCTGCAATAGTTGATTATGTAGCATCCCATTTAACGTTGACTGAATTTATAATTAATCTGATTTATTATTTAAATTATGATGGGGAAATGGGGTGTTACAATTGGTATCATAGAAAGTCGGTCCGTCCGTCCAAGTTGTTGAGTCAGCAGACTAGTTTGACGGCCAAGTACTGTCTTGTGATTTCTAACCGTTGTTTGTTGTTTAATGTGATTCAGAGGATGGATGGAAGAAACGATGCTACTATTGTTGCTGCCCTGCAAGCTATGGCTCAGGCTATGCAAAATCAGCCTAACGCTGGTGCTATTGATGAGTCCCGAAGCTTGGCGACTTTCCATAGGGAGAACCCGCCTACTTTCAAGGGCAGACACGACCCTGATGGAACGCAGGCTTGGCTCAAAGAGATGGAATGGATTTTCCAAGTGATGGACTATTTTGAAGCATAAAAGGTGCATTATGGTACTCACATGCTGGCTAGTGAGGCTGATGATTGGTGGATGGAGACTCGTCATAAGTTGGATGGTGCAGGCACGATTGTTACTTGGGCAGTGTTTAGCAGGGAATTCTCGAGGAAGTACTTTCTGAAAGATGTTCGCGGGAAGAAGGAGATAGAATTCCTTGAATTAAAGCAGGGGGATTTTTCAAGGATAGAGTACGCTGCTAAGTTTGTGGAACTGGCGAAGTATTATCCTCATTACAAAGAGGCGACTGCTGAATTTTCAAAATGCATCAAGTTTGAGAACGGGTTGCATCCTGAAATCAAACGAGCAATTGGATATCAAAAGATCCGAAGATTTATGGAATTAGTGGATTGTTGTAGGATTTATGAAGAGGATAATAAGGCTCACTACAAAATAATGAATGAAAGAAGGCGCAAACAACATCAGAACTGTGGTAAGCCTTACAGTGCTCTAGCTGATAAAGGTAAATAAAAAGCCGCTGATGGCAAGAGAACAAGTGGGGGAGATGCCTCTACCGGTGTAGTGTATTTCAAATATGGGCGACCTAGTCAAAAACGTAATGTTTGTACTAGAGAGTGTCGCGGCCAGCCAAAAATACTCGAGCGTTCGCACACTCGAAATATAACAGAGTCGCCACCGATCTTTATTTATTCCAAAAAGGAAAGGGAAAATATCGAATAAAACCTACGAATAAAAAGAAATGGATAAGACAGTCATTGCAACCTGAAAATTATAGTAACTCACGCTTGATGTCGTACTGGATGTTATGACATCCACAATTACACAACACAAAATGTTAAAACAGAAACGCATAAAAACAATAAAGAACACACATAATTGTTTACCCAGTTCGGTTCAAACAACCTATTCTAGGGGCTACCAAGCCAGGGAGGGAATCCAATATAAGCAGAATTAATTTGGAGTTAAACTCCCCCGTTTACAACTCCTTACTTAAGACCTACCCAATGTATTCCAATCTATTCCTAGACCTGAGTATCTCCACTCACTCCCCCTCAATCACAACATTTATCAGTCTAAGCATATAATCAGAGAATAAGCATGCATATAATTCAAAAGGGCGTCACATCGACGTTTTCAAAAACTAAAAACTTTCAAAAACCGACAGCATTTATCCACAATATACAATACACCTGGTCATTCTAAATAACACCTAAACATTTAATTTCAATTCATACAGAATATGCATTCACAACGGAAAATACTAAATACTCATGTATTTCATAAAATGATTCATGTCCCATACCATGATCATATCTCAATAATCATCTGAACATAAAATAAACCATAATCAGAATATTTGGCTTGAAAGCCTTGTCGCACGCTCGCGAAAAATGAACAGAGTCGCCACCAATATATTTATCCCATAAGGGAAAGGAATATCAGAAAACCTAACAAAGGAAGGAACAGGGTCTTGCGACCAGAGAATCAAGGTACGGGAGTCGGTTACGCAAGGGGAAGGTATTAGCACCCCTCACGCCCATCGTACTCGATGGTATCCACCTATGTTTGTTTCTATCTAAAGGGTGTGTACTATGTCTATGTCTATATGCGAATGAATGCAGAATGTAGGGAAAAGAAGAATTGTACTCGCACGGGCCCTACCCCGCTGCCTACGTATCCTTTTCAGGAATCAGAGTTACCGTAGCTCGGCTCAAGATTTTCTATTTGTTTTTGTGTTTTTTAGTTGGGCGGAGTTAACGCTCGCGCTCTTGCATAAGGGATCGCCTAGGATGCAATAGAGCGGAGATAACATGCCCTTAGAAAGAAGAAAAAGAGAGATTGGTTTGTGTCTTTTAGGGTAATTCCATGGTGACAAGAACCTACTACAAGGCTTCGCACCACTTCCTTACTTTGTTTTAAATCTGACCATTTATTAGTGTTTTAAGTGTTTTTGGTTGGTGTTTTTTTAAGGGGATTTTAACTTTGTGACTTAGATCATACCAAAAAGAGTTTTGTTTTGCATATTTAGAGAATGCACATCGAGGCCTACGCCACAATCGTTTCTCTAAATAACGGTTAAGAAATACATCGAGGCTTCACACCTCAATCATTTCTTCTCCGCTAAGTAAAGGAAATATAAAAAGGAGTTCTTTTGTGAATATTTAGAGAATGCACATCGAGGCCTACGCCACAATCGTTTCTCTAAATAACGGTTAAGAAAGACATCGAGGCTTCACACCTCAATCATTTCTTCTCCGCTAAGTAGAAAAGAACATACATCGGGGCCTACGCCCCAATCATTTCTTTCCTACTATGAAATATAGTAACGGTATGATCCTTGTCGGTATTTTATTAAGTATTTTAAAAGTTGAAAAGAAAAGAATGAAAGAAGGGAACTATTTCTAAATTCTAATCTAAGTCGTTCTAATTCCTATCTAGGTCTAATGGAATCTAAAATGGGCCAAAAAATATGGCCAAAGTCAAGTAACAAAGTCACACAAAAATCATATAGAAACCAACATGTAAATGATACAAAAGCAATTCAAACCTTAATGCAAAAATAAACACAAAAACTATTTTTTTATGACTTTTTTATGAAGGAAATTAAATGCCAAAATTAGCCTAAAAATCAACTATTTTTATGAGCTTTCTATGAAGGAATTAAATGTCAAAATCAACCTAAACAAACTACTATTTTTATGAGTTTTTTTTTTATTAAGAAATTTCTAAAAGGAACTAAAAATTAAACTCTCAAAAATCCCCTAGAAATCTAACACAATTTTAATGGTGATTATGATTTTTATATGTTTTTATCAAAAGAAAAAGAGTGAGACAGGGAGGTGGAAGTTGAAATTAGTGTGGTGAATAGTAGGAGCGCAGACCCAATGGAATAAGCCTAATGAATGTTTTTTGTTCAGTTTCAATTATGGCCAGAAATGATGTTGTGGGCCTATGTGGGGTGTGAATAGCGACTATGGAGTTTTGGCCCAGGGATTCATGTATCCGATTCTTCTTAATTTCTATTGATTCTGGTTAATCTGTTTATCAAATCATCTTAAGACCAATTAAACCCAATTAATCCTAATTAAATCTAATGTTAATCCTAATTAAATCTAATCAGCACTTGATGTTAATAGAAAAAAACAAAACAAAATGGGGAATTTAGGGTTAAGTTGCATTGGAGTCCTCTCGAGTCCTCTCTCTCGTTCCTTCACTCAAATCGAACAAAAACGGCGGTGGAGGAGACTTCATCTTCTCCGACCAAATTGGATCCTCCGGCCGCCGCCAACAATATGCCTCCGTCTCCTCCTCCCATCTCTTATGATTCATTTCTAATCAACTTAAACCCCAAACGAACAACTAAGAACCCTAGCCTCCACAATCGCAAATTAATTGGCGATGATAACGAATTGTAACTCAGAACGATGGGGTTTCTCTTCTACTTGGAGTCTTCTACATATCGGTATCAAGAACTAAGCAAATGATGCATCGGAGCAGTCGATCAGAGAACTTACCGATGACGAAGATTCTGAGACGCTCAAATGGAGGAGAAGATACCAGAGGTTCTTGATTCTAGGTAAAAGCTTTAATCTCCTTTGCCGTTGATGTCTGCATAATCTTCTTCTTCTTCTTTCTGTTTTTGAGTTATTCTGGAATTTTCTGTGTGTTTCCGCTGCTGAGTGATTGTTGTTGTGCGTTGAGAGAGAATGTCGAGGGAGATGATGGAGATTAGGCTTAGCACCTCTTCATTCAGAGTTCAAAGATGGAACTCTGATGAAGATTGGTGGTTGTGCTTTGGTGAGAATGGAGAAGATGTGGTTGCAGAGAGTGAGCAGGGAGAAGATGAAGATGATTGGTGAGTGTGATGAATGAAGCGTGTGTTATGGTGGAGAGTGAGAGGTTGCAGAGAAGATGATGGAGAATTGAGATGTCAGTTATGGATGGAGGGTGGGATTTGAATATGAGAGAGTGGGAAAAAATTATGTTATGGAGTTTGAGAATTGGTTTTCTGTTAGTTATCCTGCTTGGTGGTTCTGTTAGGGAAGTTAAGTGTTAGTTGGAAGCTGGTTAGAGGCAGTTAGGATAATTGGTTTTTGAAAGTTAGTTATATGAAGAGAGTGGGGAGATTTTGGTAGTTATAGGTTTTCTGTTAAGAGCTTGCGGCTGGGCAAAAAGGAAACAGTTGGTAAGTTGGCTGTGGATTTAATTAGTGATGGTAGTGAAACAATTGGGGAGGTTAGTTATGCAATAGGCTAAGGCTATATAGAATGTCAAGTCCTTGTTGTGAATGAAATGTGAACTCAGTAGCTAGTAGCTTAGAATTTGGTTTTTTGTTCTATTTTTTCTCCTTTCTTATGCAGAATTGATGTATGTTTCATTTGTGGTTAGGTCTGCGGTTTGAATGCTGCGAGGATACCTTTTTGTTCACGGCGAGACTTTTGGCTTGATGCAGATTGGCGTATCAGTGGTGATGAAATATATAGCGTATGTACGAGCCCATGTCGACAATGAGGTGTGTATGTATCCTGACAGTTAGGTGAATTAGGAGTTAATTGGTGGGTTAATGGAAGAGTATTATATAGTTTGAAATAGGTGACAATTGAGTAACAGGCTGTTTTGAATAGTATCATGATGATTTTGTTTGGCTGTATATGTGCTTGGTGCAGGTGGTTATTTTTGTACGATGCAGGTATTGACGCAAACTCGAAACTGGATGTATGAAGTGTGCTGAATGTATCTTGCAGGAACTGAAGTGGTATTAACATAGGATTTCAAGTGTTTGGATGCCGCGAGTCTCTGAACTTTGATTTTGCTTTTGTATGAACTTTGGTTAGGAGATAACACATATTTTTATCTTTCCATTTGAACCGTGAAATCAGTTTGGTCCTGTTGGTTTCATGTGTTTCAATGTGCTTTAGTGTGCTTGCAGGCAACAGTGGATCAAGATTTCAAATTGAATCATGGTTGGCATATTGCATAGGCATAGCATGGGTGAATATCAAGAAGTTACACAGGGATGGGGTTTGGGATTAGAACATTTGAAACAAGGACAATTTGGATGGGGTTCGGGATTAGAATAATAGGCTTGTCACATGTTTTTTCGTTTTGTAATGTCTTTTGGCTTAATGTGATGTAATAATTGTGAATTTGCAATGACAATGTAACAAAACCTTTTGTAATCCTTTCAAATTCAATATCAAAATTCCACGTATTCAAAACCTTTTTCTCAACTTTCCCATTCTTTCTTTGAATGTTACTTTTCATGTTTCTTTGACTTTTGTAACAACACCAACCTTGTATGAGAACCGAAGAGATAGCGTCTTGCTCCTTAAGCAACCCAGTTACTCAGAGTCAATAATGAACAAAGCCTTAATTTCTGGAACGAATTCAGGTGAATCCACACCTTTTGCTTGTGCAAGATCCATAATCAATGACTTGTGATCAAAGGAACTAACAAGGCTTTCTTGATAAATGATGACAACTGATGAAATATGTTCTCAGTGAAATCCCAATTTGCTCCAGGGACCTTGATCTTATGTTTTTGGATGTTTTATTTAATGAATGGATGCAAAGCCATGCAAATGTCCTAATGAAGGTATGCAAATGAAATGGGAAGTATAAGCCAGTTAGAAATTAAAGGGTAGGACAAATTTGGGGTATGACAAGCCTCTCAAACAACAAGTAGCCAAATAACAAGTTCTCAAGTCATAAACAAAATACATAACCAAATAGAAATATGAGTTCAACACGACTAGTCTACCCAGTGTTACATGACTAGAGCATCGACTCACTACCTAATCTCCAACAAACACGGAAGAAAACTCCAGCTAGATCGCGCACGAGCTACTAAACTCCAGAACCTGCATGTCGCCAAACGAGGGCAACATTAAAACAGAAGGGTGAGAATACGAATCATTATGAAGGAAGTGTAATAAGATACGATGGTTAAGATCAACAATTATAGGAATTCATAACACCTTGCCTAATCATGTAACATAATATGAATCAATATATTCACATATATTAAGCATTCAACAAGTATAAAGAGTATACTATTCTAATTCCAATACTATATTTCCAATTATGTACATAACCATAATTATCACATATTTACACATTTAAACAAATATGTATCCAACGTCACCCATTTCAATTATCAAACTCATACACATATCACAATCACATCAATTTCACATATTCAATTACCGCATAACTCTAATGTGACTCAATGCAAGATATGTGACACTATGCATGTGGTACCGCAATGTGAACCCAACGTTTCACCGCTTTCCGATTCAATATCTAGAATCCAAGCCACGCTTCCGATCCGGACAAGATAAAAGCCACCACGTATGTTTCCAATTAAGGGTCAACGTATTCTACGTCTATTTCCATTCAAGGATCACCGTCTATTACCATGTGAACCCACAGTTTCACCGCTTCCACAATAAAGCCGACTATGCCATGAATGAACGTACAATTACCAACCAACTATGCAATTAAGATTACATCATCAATCTTAACTTACCGCATACCCATAATAATTCAACTCTATGAATTATATATCAAATTATACACAACATTCACAACACATTGATATCAATCCACATAATAGAAACAATATTCAATTATGATTCACAAAATACAATTAACACTAGTAAATCATACTATCTCATGTTAATTCATATTGTCAACAAAATATAAGAATACACTCCCAAACCAAGTATCAATTCATTAGTATTTGACCAAAAATACAATTATGGTCAACTTTCCAAAATACCGTAAGTTACCGGCAAACAAATAATCAATTCAATATCTATTATACTCCAATCAATTATACTTATTGAAATTAATTTAATTATTAAGCAAATCAACTAATTAATAATTACACTTCTCCAAGTTATTAATTTATTTATTTTTTTAAATCCAAAACCAATAATTAATATAAAAGATATTTAAATTTTCACTATTTCGGTCGGTTCGTAAATATCACATTTTCAACAAAATAACACCACCATGTTAATCTACTAATTAAACTTAGCTACCACGTAAATTTTCATTAAATTCCGGACAACTAATTATACCGTTTAATTCAACTATTTCAGTCAAACGGGACTGTTTGCATTTCATTATAACTACTACTATTACCAATTCAAGTGATTCCATTTCTAACCAAGCACTGCTACTTGCTACTGTTTTCTATCTTCTATTAATTAACTACTGGTTATTATAATTATTAAACATCATTTATATTATCCTCATTTTATTTATATATATATATATATATATATATATATATATATATATATATATATATATATATATATATATATATATATATATATATATATATATATATATATATATATATATATATATATATATATATATATACTCTAAGTTATCAAGAAGAAGAATATAGTGGAACAGCAAGAAAAATAAGGTCGTAGAACATACTGTGCTACTTGGAAAATGAAAAACAGTAAATCTTAAATGAGATACCTCATTTCCATCACATATCTCATATATATATATATATATATATATATATATATATATATATATATATATATATATATATATATATATATATATATATATATATATATATATATATATATATATATATATATATATATATATACACATTAGTGATATAGTGATAACATGATATGAACAGAAATGAAACAAATACATCACACAATTGGAATAGTTGGAAAACGAAAATACAACAGGCTAGCACATGGTACCGACCGTCACTCCACTAGGCTGCCGAGCGGCGCCTCCCAATTGCACCGAACGACACCTC
Source organism: Vicia villosa (assembly GCF_029867415.1). Lineage (NCBI taxonomy): Eukaryota > Viridiplantae > Streptophyta > Magnoliopsida > Fabales > Fabaceae > Vicia > Vicia villosa. The sequence goes on along the minus strand of NC_081182.1, from coordinate 157,207,932 downwards.
ATACCAACTCCACCTTATTTTCTGTTTACTAAATCTATTTCTTGTTCTAATTAACAATAATAACAGTGTGAACACAATTTCATGGCATACAATCAAGCACGATACAGATTCAAGATAACATATATAAATTCAATCAACAAATTAAACCTAATCATGTTAATCTACTCATTGACCCAATCATACAAACCCATAATAATAAGGATTCTCCCCCTTACCTCTTCAATTTCCTCTCCAAACCCTAGTCCTTCTTTGTTTTTCTTCTCCTTTCTCTTTTCTCCTTTTCTTCTTTTATTTCTCTGCCTCCTTCTTGTTCCGTGAAAAATGAAGAGAAAGTTATGTGACTTCCACTCTCTAACCCTTACTAACAATACCTAATGGGCCTAAATATAACAACCCATATTTACTCCTAACATCAATAAATAAGCCCAATATAATATATACTATTTATTAGTTCTATTTTAGCTACTAAATTAAATAACACCAATAATTAAATAGACACAAATATACACACCAAGTTAATTAATAAAATCAATTATTATACTATCTAACAATCAATTAATTAATTAACACACCAAATAAAGTCAAATAAAATAGTAAAATAAATACTGATAAAATCCTCTAATAATTCAATGTCTCATATTTCCGATCAAATCTTAATTACTCAAAAAATTCCCAAAACGCTAAATATTAACTCATTAATATTTCTAATACTTAAAATATTAAAATTTTCGATTAAATATCGATCCGCTATCCCGAACTAATACCGACTAAATCGTCCCAAAAAGCAAAAATTTCAATAAACATCACAAATGACTAAATTAAGAAAATAATTATTTTTCCGAGCGTAACAATTACAAACAAACTTTAAACAAATTAGAGAGAAGACACACTTCAAAAACACACCTTGATCTGCTCAAAAGCTTCAATCAAGAGACACACACTCGTGCTTAAAAGCTTAGACTGACAAATGCATAAACATCAAATACACCTTACTCCAAAGCAATCATCTACGTGATAATTTTTTGGATCACAAGTAACAATAAACACACACGGTGGAAACACAGAGAGTATAATGATCTTCACGCTCAAACACTCTGCCTCTGAAAGTAGGGTTTGCAGTCGTTTTATAGTCAGCAGGCAGCAAGACTTGGGCCATGGGCCTTCCACACATAAATTAGGGCTAACCAAGTTAACCTAATTTCCACATCAACTGGGTGTTCTCATAAGCTGTAAACCGAGATAATTTAGCACAAATCATACAACAAACAATATATAGTTTCCTAAATAGTAGCCTGAGATAAATAAGGAAACATCACAACTTAAAAAGTAACAGCTACTGTTGTCAGACATAGATGTCATGACATCGAGCACGACATCCAACGAAAACCTGTACTAGCTCAAACGAACAATCTTGCACACTTCCACACACATACACCAGGAATGTTTTACCATAAAATGCAGTCAATCTAAAAGCATCTACAGTCTCCCCCTTTGGCAAATTTTTGGCTAAAACATTCTGTCACCATATTATCAGAGATTCTTTGCAGTAGATTAAAACAAACACATATAACTTTAACACACATCACACTTGCAGGAGTAGCTAATACAGCTTACCATATTATGTCACCACACATATCAGCTTCAAACATAAGTTCCGTCCAGAATAAACCCAAGAAAAATTAATTGTCTAAAACAAAAACCAAAAAACAGAGATTATGAATTCTCCCCCTTTTTGCCAGAAATGTTACCAAAGCATCCTTGACTTAGAGCAAAACAAAACAAAACAACAAAACAAAACAAAACAGCTGCTTCAGTCTTCGGACTCAGAGTTGCTGAGTCCAACATCCTCATCAGTTCCATCATCAGGACTGGCTTCTTTCTCAATCTCTCTATCTGATTCACCATCAATTTCACCCTGTTCATCCACATCAGTATCAGCAGACTCAGCTCCTTCATCCGTTTCAAGGGAGCTGATCAATTTTTCAAGAGCCAGTTTTCTGGACTCTAGCTCCTTACATGTTTCTCTGAGTATTGCAATCATAGCAGCTTTACTTGTAGTTGTGCTATCTTTGGATGTTCCAGCTGATGTTGTGATAACATCAGGAACATGTGTTCCTTGAAAGATCTTATGATGAAAGAGTAAAGGACTTTCTCTTTTGCACACAAAATCTTTGTCATTCAGAATATTAGGAAATTGATTCAAGATGATTCCACAAATAAGGGAAGGAAAGGCAATGGGGCCTTTAACACTATAGCTACCAGCATGCTTTAAAGTTTGCTAAAAAATATAAGTTCCATAGTCAACTTTGGTCTTAGTACCAATAACAAAGATGAATTTACCTAGGATAGCAGAAATTGTAGACTTGTGTTGAGTTGGCACCCAGTTGGCAGCTCCTATCCTGTGAAGTATAGCATACTTCACACTTAGTTTGCTAGCATTCAGCTTTCCTTTGACAGGCCATGTCTTCACTTGTCCGGCAGTAATTACTTTGCACATTTGATTATCAGATACTTCCAGCTCTGGTTGAGCTTCATTGGATCTTTTCAGAAATTTGTTGATCACAGTGGGGGAGAAGTTAACACATTTTCCCCTAACAAACACTTTCAAGTACTCCTTAGCTTTCTTATTGCCACAATCTTCATGTAAGTTCACAATGAACTCCTTCACAAGGACTTCATAACACTTAGAGAATTGAGTCACAGTTTTCATCAGTCCAGCTTCATGAATGAGATTCATAATCTCTTCATACTCTAGAGCATTCTGAGCAAGATTTCTCTCTAAGGCCAGTCTTTTCTGATAGACAAATTTCCATCTGAGTACACTGGATGGATAGTGAAAAGAAATATTATCAATAGGTACTTCAGGGACACTAGAAGCAAGCTTGCTAGTAGAGACCTTCTTCTTGGGATGAATGTCACTGACACCCACAACAACATAAGAATCTGACTCATTCTCAGCAATGATTCTAGCCTTTCTCTTCTTAGGCACCACTTTGTCCATGATTTTTTGGGTCCAACAGAAGTAGGCTTAGCCACAACCTTTTTCTTCGAAGAATTCTCAACCACATCTTGCTTTCCTTTCCTCCTCATTAGCCTTTTGGCTATGCTTGGATTGAAAGAAGCAACCAGGTCATCATCAGAGAGATCATCAAGATTGATTACTTTATCAGCATGGGTCTTCTCAGGTTCTTTTTCTTCAGTTTGACTATCTTCAGTGTGGTTCACACACTTATCAGCAGAAACATTTCTAGGTACCTCTTCATTGTACACATCACCAACATGGACCTCAGTGTGATCATCATCAGCAATAACATTGTCCTTACCGACAATATCTTCCACATCATCATTCATATTATTGTCATCCACATGCACATCCATATTCACAACATCATTTCTATTGACAACATCATTTTCTTCATTAACATTCACATTCCTATCATCATTTGCTTGGATAGAGTTACCAACATTGTCACTAGAGTCTTCTTTAGTTAATTCTTCCCTAGAGGGAGGAATAGGCGATTGAGAAGTCTGATCAGAATTGGGCTTTTTAGGTCTCCTTGCTATTTATTTGGTTCTTCGTGCATGCAATGTCCTTGGCCTTTTTGCCACAAGATTGTATGGAGTCACCATCTGTAAAGGGGTGACCTCAAGAATCACATTAGGGTTAGTGAGGACATTAATAGCGTCTTGAGCACGAGTAGAGGAAACAGACACTTTTGTGGGAGATTGAGGGTTTGACTGTTGAGACATTGAAGGAGACTTTGGAGGCGACAGAGAGATCTTGTTGTTTTTGTGGTCGGATGCGAGACGAGAGAAGTGCAAGAGACTAAACAAGTAAGTATGGTAGTGAGTTGAGAAGAATAGATGAAATGATTGCACTAGGAGAGGGAGATTTAAATTTTGACCAATCATAAAATCCGAACTATTTTTATTGTTCAAAAAGTAGTTCCCGAGGAACTGTAATTGCTATAATTCCTCATAGGAGTAAATACCCAATTTGCTTTTCAAGATTTCAACTTGAGTAGTATTTAGAGCTTTAGAAAAGGTATCAGCAATTTGTAGTTCAGTGGCTCCATGCTTTAGAGTAACAACTTTGTTATTCACAAGGTTCCTTAGGAGGTGGTGTATAGTATCCATATGCTTGAATCTGATGAGTTGAGTAGGATTCTTTGACATATTGGTAACACTTAGATTGTCATAGTGCAATGTCATGACATCTGAAGTGACATTGTAATCAGACAGCATTTGTTTTCCAGACATCTCTTCAAGCATTGTACCATCCACAAGTATCAGAGTACTCGTGAGTTTTTCACCTTCATTCTTCACAAAGAAGGTTTTGACTATCTCTCCTTCCTTGTAACCATTTCTAGCCATGCTTTCGTGCCAAGTTCCAGATGCTTGATATGATCTTCTTCTCTTAACACTTTTTATTTTGCCTCTAGAGATCTTTGTATTTGAGACTGAACTTGAATACTCAATCTCATCACTTAGCTCGAGGTGATATGGATCTGCTTTAGAAAAATTTCTTGGTTGATAGATCATCCTTCTGGTAAGAGCACGGGCTTCAGGACATGTGGACTTCAAGTGACCTATCCTGCCACATTGATAGCATCTCTTATATGAGGCATATGTGCTCCTTTCTTGATGTTTCCTTTTATGTTGGGTATTTTGATAAGGAATTATCTGCTCCATCAAATAAGTTTGATATCTTACTTCTACATTTCTATTATGAGATGTGTTCAGCAACTTTCTTTCCAGAGCCTCAATAGAGCTTTGAATTTCTTCCTTTGTAATAGCATGCTTGATTGTATCAGAACATTCTTGAATGTATCAGAGTAGACTTACATCCTGGAATGTATTAGAGCATACTAAACCAAAAATTATCAGAGCATGAATGGATCAGAACATTCTTAAGAAGAAAATGTATCAGAGCATTCAAAGGAAGAAAATGTATCAGAGCATTCTAAAAAAGAATATCAGAAAATTCTTCTTGCTTCTGATCTTGAAGCTTCAAAGCACTAAGCTAGCTTCAATTTTCGAAGAGCATGCTTCTTTACAGAATTGCTTTTCCTCATGTTGAGCTTTTTCAGAATATCTTCAATCCTGCAAAAAATCTCAAAGACATAGAACTTGCAAATAATGTTAGGAAATGTTGAGACTTAATCCCAGCAACTAATATAATAAACCAAATCAATTATCATGTTTCTCCCCCTTTTTGTCATAACATCAAAAAGCATTAAAAGGTTCAGATGATAAAAGACACATAAAGTGAAGAAGATAATATTTCACTGATCAAAATAACAGAAGGTACAAAAGATTCATAGAAGCAGATGCAGAAAACAGATGCATAGAAACAAAAGAAAACAACTAAGACCAAGACAGACTACGACGGGCCAAGCCTATTAGCTAATATGGCCAGAAGGTTTTTAATCTCAGTAGTGTCTTCCTTCTGAGTCTTCATGAATGATCTGAACTCATCATGAGTATCCTCGTGCTTTTCCAGACGTGTAGCAAGATCAGCTTGATTCTGTTGAAGAGCCAGCAGAAGAAGCATCAAAGCTATTGTCCATGACAGTAGGATTCTCAGCATTTGCATCAACCATGAGAATATCATCTTGATTTTCCTTAGCAGGAGATTTCTCAGCAGGATGATTCTCAGCATCTTGATTCTCAACAGCAGCTTCTGATTTAGAAACATCTTCAGAATACACAGGAGCATGGATCTCGGCATCTGGATTCTCAAGAGCCAGAAGAATGACAACCAGATTCAGTGGAGGTGTTGGAGCGGCCGGTTCTGATGGGTATTCCACTTCTGGATATACCATACTTGGTGCTTTATCAGAGGGATTCTCTCTAAGCTAGTTGAATATAGACTGAAAGTCTCCAGTCAGAACATTGTACTGAGGCTTCCACACAACCAAAGCCAGAGGATGCACTTCTTCAAGCTCATCAGTAGATTCCTTCTCTTCAAGAGATTTCCAGCTTCTAATGGGAAAGAAGTAGTTGCCTTTTAAGTCCCTTAGAAATCCAAAAGGACCAGGAAAGCTCTCCAGAGACTCCTAGTAGAAACATAATCCATCCTGGAATTATGTGCAACCTTCAAGGCATCTAATCCTTCCTGTACCTTAAGCTTTAAAAATTCAAAACTAACACCAATAGAAAGTTCAGGGTTATTGGTTTTGAATTGGGTGGTTGAAGAGTCTAGGTTCAGAATGAAGTAGGGTTCAGGTTCTCTTGAACACAAAACAGCGGTAAAAGAAGAGGTTAAAGAGGATGAAGAATCTGCGGTGGAGGTGGTTGAATGATCAAACAAAGGTGAGATAGCAGAAGGAATGGATGTGGTAGAGAATATATTTTCAGACGGAATATGAGGAAAAACAGTGTTTAAAGGTTGGGGTTAAGAACTGGTGGTGAGTGGAGTCTTTTAGAAGGTGTGGAAGAAGATGGAGTTTCAGAAGGAGGTGGCTTTTTCTGAGGGGGAAGGGCAGAAGTAGATTGAGAGCTGGAAGAGTCTGCTTTGAAAGCATCTTCTATGAGCTTCTGAAACTGTTCAGAAGTTCTGGGTACTTTGAGAGAGTCTGTTAATATACGTTCAGAATTAGTAGCAGGTACAGATTCAGGGATTACAATACCTGAAGGTTTCTTCTACTTCTTTGCTTTCTTAGCATCAGGTCCTTCTTCTGTGAACTTTCTGTTCAGCTTCTTCTCTTTCTTCTTCTTATCCTTCTTCCTTAACTCATCCAGAGATGGAAGAGTTATTCCACAAATCCAAGCAGGGTCAACAGAAGTTTGTGCTTTAACGCATGATTTCAGATAGTGTTTAACAGATTTATCTAACTCCTCTTTGAACATATGAGAGAAGCTCACAACAGGAGTTCTTCTAGTCAGAATATCTTGAAACACTTTTGGAGGAGTGGTCACCTTTTCAATCAATTGCATCCTTTTTAGAGACTGAGAATTTAGAATACTCCCACGAATAGTAGTCAAGTTCTGAGAAAAGCCCGCTGCTCTCAGAGTATCTAACAAACCACTTTCAGTCAGAATATCTGATATCATTCTTCCAAAAGGAATAGTATTCATTTTAAACTGATACTTCTTACGTTCTTCATCCCTTGATTCTTCAACAGTTGTCTTCAGATGCTGAAACAGAATGTGAGGAAGATTCACTCTCATGCCTTTTCCAATGCAGAACAAGACATACTTCTGATCTTGATTGATGTAGGTAGTAGAGCTTGATGATTTTCTTTGATAGAGAGATCCCAGAATGATATTAGCCCATACTCTGTAGGAAGGCTTCAAGTCAGTAGTGTAGGGAGAGGCAACACCAGAAGAAAACAACTCTCGATCAACTTTATCCCAATCAGTTCTTCCATGAAGAGCTCCAGTGATTCCATCTATACCATCAAGATTGTACAGTTTCCTTATCAGCTTCTCAGTTACAACAACTTCATGCCCTAGCACGAAGGAGATGATGGCAGTTGAAGTAACCGTAGCATGTGTCCAGAATTCCTTAACCAATAAAGGGTAAACTGGTCCAATCAACCTTTCAAAGAAATTTGTCCATCCTTGTACTAGCATTCCAGTTTTGATTTTGAAATCATGAGCCATAATATTTTCAAAATCCACCATAGTTTCACAGAGAACCTCCAGTTCATCATAAGGAATCGAACAGGACTTCAAAGGAGGGTTTGCAGATTTCTTTTGTTGAACTTGGTTAGATGAGACCTCGCGTTGAACATTTGATGAAGAATCCATGGATTCACACTGAGATTTAGGGGTAACGTAACTAGGGTTTATGAAAAGGAGAGAGAGAGAGAGAGAGAGAGAGAGAGAGAGAGAGAAACACTGACAATGAATAATGAAGATGAATGGAAAGAGATGAAATGATATGGAGATGTGTTTATATAGGCACGGATTTGAAATGATATGCAATATGATTCTGAATGAAAGAGATTACAGAGTTTGAATCAGTTAGCATTTAATGATGAGTGACGTTAGGGTAAAACGTGATATTTGAAATGATTTGCACAGTTACCTAGGGCGGCGTCTCATCAACTGCACGCATGCTTGTCCAATTAGAGTGAACACGTGTTCATCTTCTAGAATAGCTGGTGACATCTGTTTTGCTTTAAAAGAGATTCTGAATCAACTTAGACATATGAAACGTTAGTAATAATAGAATCAGAATATCTAACTGATCAACATTTTCAGAACTTCTTATAAGAAAATAAATGATCATTTCAAATCTAATCCATATATCAGAACTTCTCATCCTTTCATTCTGGGCATAAATCCATACTGATATTCTTCAGAATGAACTTAAACCTATCTTCAGCAAGGGGTTTTGTAAAGATATCAGCCCATTGATGGTCTGTATCAACAAAGTTTAAAGATAGAACACCCTTCTGAACATAGTCCCTAATGAAATGATGTTTAATCTCAATATGTTTAGCTTTGGAATGTAAGATTGGATTCTTAGATAAACAAATAGCAGAAGTGTTATCACACAAGATAGGAATGTTACTCTCATATATCTGATAATCTTCTAGCTGACTCTTCATCCAGAGCATCTGTGTACTACATCCAGCAGCAGCAACATATTCTGCTTCTGTTGTAGAGAGGGCAATTGTAGCTTGCTTCTCGCTGTACCAGGAGATCAGATGACTTCCAAGAAATTGACAACTTCTAGAAGTACTTTTTCTTTCAACTCTATCTCCAGCGTAATCAGCATCACAAAATCCTACTAAGTTGTATTCTTCAGATCTTTTGTAGACTAAACCAACATTAGTGTACCTTTCAGATACCTCAGAATTCTCTTAACAGCAGTTAAGTGAGATTCTCTAGGATCTGATTGGAATATTGCACACAGACAAACACTGAATAAAATATTAGGTCTAGAAGCAGTAAGATATAGAAGAGATCCAATCATACCTCTGTAGAGCTTCTGATCTACCTTCTTACTTACCTCATCCTTACCTAGAACACACGTTGGATGCATATGAGTTTTTTGCTTCTTTACTTTCTGAAAGTTTAAACTTCTTCAGAAGTTCTTTCACATACTTGGTCTGATGAACATAAGTTCCTTCAGAAGTTTGATTGATCTGGATCCCAAGGAAGTACTTGAGTTCTCCCATCATGCTCATTTCAAACTCGGCTTGCATAGACTTAGCAAACTCCTTTCCAAGTGTAGCATTAGATGTTCCAAAGATAATATCATCAACATATATTTGACAAATTAAAATATCCTTTTTAAAGGTTTTACAGAAGAGAGTTGTATCCACTTATCCTCTAGTGAAACCATTATCCAGAAGGAAAGAACTTAATCTTTCATACCAAGCTCTAGGAGCTTGCTTTAGGCCATATAATGATTTCTTTAATTTGAAAACATGTTCTGGAGACTTAGAGTCTTCAAAACCAGGAGGTTGGTGGACATATACTTCTTCATCTATATAACCATTTAAGAAGGCACTCTTAACATCCATCTGATACAGAGTGATGTTATGTTGAGTGGCAAAAGAAATTAATAAGCGAATAGATTCTAACCTGGCCACTGGTGCAAAGGTTTCTGTATAGTCAATACCTTCTTGCTGACTATAGCCCTAAGCAACCAGTCTGGCTTTGTTTCTTACAACTTCTCCTTTTTCGCTTAGCTTGTTTCTGAAGACCCACTTAGTTCCAATGATGTTAAATCCTTTTGGTCTTGGAACCAGATCCCAAACATCATTCCTTGTAAACTGATTTAGTTCTTCTTGCATGGCAATTATCCAGTCAGGATCCTCCAGAGCTTGATCAACAGAAGTTGGCTCAATAAGAAATACTAGACCAAATTGACATTCTACATTGTTCTTAAGGAATGCTCTTGTTCTGATAGGATCTTCTTTCTTTCCAATGATAACATCTTTTGAGTGAGCAGAGTTGAGTCTAGAAGATCTTCTGATAGTTGGCTCTTCAGAAATTCTAAGATTCTCTAATGAAGCAACAACTTGATCTACTGAAACTTTGCTTCTGGGTTCTTCAGAGCCTGAATTAGAGATTTCTATATCTGCAAAATTCTCAAACTGCTTTGGCTTTTCAAGACCAAGCTTATCATCAAATCTGATATTGATTGATTCTTCAACAACCAATGTTTCAGTATTGTATACTTTGTAGCCTTTAAAGCGTTCAGAATATCCAAGAAGGAAACATTTATGTGCCTTAAAATCAAACTTATTCAGATGATCTTTAGTGTTCAGAATATAACATACACATCCAAATGGATGGAAATAAGAAATGCTGGGCTTTCTGTTCTTCCACAATTCATAAGGAGTCTTATTGAGAATAGGTCTTATAGAGATTCTATTCTGAATATAACATGTAGTGTTAATTGCTTCTGCCCAGAAATGCTTAGCCATATTGGTTTCATTGATCATGGTTTTTGCCATTTCTTGTAGAGTCCTATTCTTTCGTTCTACAACTCTATTTTGCTGAGGAGTTCTAGGACAAGAGAAATCATGGGCAATACCATTTTCTTTGAAATAAATCTCAAAGAATCTGTTCTCAAATTCACCACCATGATCACTTCTGACCTTTATGATTTTACACTCTTTCTCATATTGGATCTGAGTGCAGAAGTCAAAGAACACTGTATGAGACTCATCCTTGTGTTTCAAAAACTTTACCCACGTCCATCTTCTATAGTCGTCTAGATAACTAATCCATATTTCTTCCCTCTGATTGATGCTGTTTTGACTGGGCCAAAAAGATCAATGTGCAGAAGTTCTAGCGGCCTAGAGGAAGAGACAACATTCTTAGACTTGAATGCAGGTTTTGAGAACTTCCCTTTCTGACATGCTTCGCAAAGAGCATCTGATTTATATTTCAGATTAGGGAGACCTCTGACCAGATTAAGTTTGTTAATATGAGAAATCTTTCTCAAACTATCATGACCTAATCTTCTGCACCAGACCCATTGCTCTTCACTAACAGACATAAGGCAGGTAACCTTCTGATTCTTAAGATCTTGAAGATCAATATTGTAAATGTTGTTCTTTCTCTTATTTGTAAATAGGATTGAGCCATCCTTCTGACTAATAGCTTTACAAGACTTTTGATTAAAGATTATGTCATAACCATTGTCACTTAATTGACTTATGACAATAGGTTATGAGCTAATCCATCTACTAGTAGAACATTAGTTATAGAAGGAGAGTTACCAATACTTATGGTTCCAGAGCCAATGATCTTGCCCTTCAGGTTCCCTCCAAACTTAACTTCTCCAGCAGATTTAAGCACCAGGTCTTGGAACATAGACCTTTTTCCCGTCATGTGCCGCGAGTACCCAGAGTCCAGGTACCATGACATGTTTTCCTTTGTCTTCTTTGCTGCCAAGGATATCTGCAATAGGAATTATCTTTTCCTTAGGTACCCACATTTTCTCGGGTTCTTTTGGGTTAGATCTCCTCAAGTTCTGATTGAACTTGGATTTAGCATGATAATTAACAGGAGGAACAGCATGATATTCCCTATTATGAGTCACATGATATTTTTTAGTATGTGTAACATGCTTCTTAGTGTGTGTTATGTGGAAACTCTTAGCATGTGATGTGAGCCTAATATCATGGGAGTGACCATACTTGAATTTATCATACAAAGGTTTGTATGTGATTTTCATCTCATCAACAGATTCAAGTTTGTATGGGGTTTCACCCTCATAGCCTATGCCAACTCTCTTGTTTCCACTAACTACATATATCATAGAGGCAAGCTGACTTCTGCCTATACCTCCAGATAGAAACTTTCTAAAACTTAAGTCATATTTCTTAAGAATATTGTTCATACTTGGAATAGATTTTTCTGAACTAGAAGATGATTCAACATCTTTGGATAATTTTAAAACTTTTCCCTTAAGTTCAGAATTTTCTACTTCAAGCTTCTTAGTTTCAGATTCAAATAGCTTCTTCAGCTTTTTGTATTTGATACTAAGTTGAGCATTGAGTTCCAGAAGTTCAGTTAGACTAGAAACTAACTCTTCTCTAGAAAGTTCAGAAAATACCTCTTCAGAATATGAGTCTGATGTAGATTCTGATTCATCATCAACAGTGGCCATCAGCGCAATATTTGCCTGCTCATCTTCGGAGTCTGACTTTTGATCAGAAGAATCTGAGTCATCCCAAGTATCCATAAGGCCTTTCTTCTTTTTAAACTTCTTATTGGGCTTTTCCCTCTGAAGCTTTGGGCACTCATTCTTATAATGACCTGGCTCCTTGCACTCAAAGCATGTCACATTCTTCTTGTTAGATCTTCTGTGTCCAGAAGATTCTCCTCTTTCAGGCCTTTTAGAACTTCTGAAGTTCTTGAACTTCCTTTGTTTACTCTTCCAGAGTTGATTTACTCTTCTGGAGATCATGGAGAGTTCATCTTCTTTTTCTTCTTCTTCTTCTGATTCTAACTCTTCAGAATCTTCTTCTTCAGCCTGAAAAGCATTAGTGCATTTTTTTATTATTATATTTTAATGTAATAAACTTACCTTTCTTTTGAGCCTCATTTGCATCCAGCTCTATTTCATGACTCCTCAGGGCACTGATTAGCTCTTCAGGAGAGACTTCATTCAGATTCTTAGCAATCTTGAATGCAGTCACCATTGGGCCCCATCTTCTGGGCAAGCTTCTGATGATCTTCTTGACATGATCATCCTTTGTATATCCCTTGTCAAGCACTCTTAATCCAGCAGTCAGAGTCTAGAATCTTAAGAACATTGCTTCAATGTTTTCATCTTCCTCCATCTTGAAAGCTTCATACTTCTGGATTAAAGCAAGAGCTTTTGTCTCCTTGACTTGGGCATTACCTTCATGAGTCATCTTCAAGGATTCAAAGATGTCATGAGCAGTTTCTCTGTTTGTTATTTTCTCATATTCAGCATGAGAAATAACATTCAGCAAAATAGTCCTTGACTTGTCTAGACATCTTTACTCCACGAGCATTTACAGGATGTCTGTAACCATCCAAGACTAGATCCCATAGGTATCTTGACCAAGAAAGTAACTCTCGAGTCTATCTTTCTAGTATTCAAAGTTTTCACCATCAAATATTGGTGGTCTAGAATATCCATTGAAACCATTTCCATTGTTGTTTTGATCAGTAGGAACAGGTGTGGCTGTTGATGCATCTGTTTCAACCATATTGACTTTGTGTTTTTCTAATTGAATCTTTTATCTAACACGGTTAAGTGCTTGCACCTAGAACCGGCGCTCTGATGCCAATTGAAGGATAGAAAAACACTTAGAAAGGGGGGTTTGAATAAGTGTGACTTTAAAAACTTATAAGATAAAAACAATGAACACAATGATTTTTATCCTGGTTCGTTGTTAACGAAACTACTCCAGTCCACCCCTTTAGAGTCATTTATCTCAACCGAGGATTTAATCCACTAATCCAACTGATTACAATGGTTTTCCACTTAGATAACCTCTAAGTCTTCTAGAGTATATAGATCACAACTTGATCACTCTAGGAATTCACCACTTAGATAACCTCTAAGTCTTCTATAGTCTACTGATCTCACTGATCACTCTAGGAACCTTTTACAATCAATGTAAAATAAAGTTTACAAGAGTATGAATTGCTTCTTAGAAAGCTATAATCACAACAGTGATATTTCTCTTAAGTTCTAAGCTTAACACTCACTAAATATTACAAGAGTTTGTGAGGTTGAAGATGAAGTTCGTGAGCTTTGATTTTGACAGCGTTTCTGTATTTTGCAAGAGTTGGTTTTCAGCTTCTGATCAGAACTTCCATATTTATAGGCGTTTGAGAAGATGACCGTTGGGTTGCATTTAATGCATTGCGTGAATAGTACAGCTTTGCATGTAATGTTTCACACTTTTGTCAACTACCTTGAGCCATGCTTTTGCTGCTTTTACTGACTTTGCCTTTTGTAGAATATTGATCAAAACAAATCTTGTTCTAACACCACATAGTATCCTCATGCCAATTTTCAAGCCCTGATTCATAAGATTGTTCACTCAACTGCTCAAATGGTCAATAGTCGACCAATTTGACCTAAAAGTCAACTATGGTCAAGTTACAGTCAAAACTCTTGATTTTTGGTCAACATCGACATTTTAAAGTTACATTCATCATTTGATCAATATTTGATCATGATTCATCAAGAAAAGCTTCAAAATCATTAGGAGCCCAAGTTACTAAATTAGGGTTTCTAGGAGAAAGTCAACCCAACTTTGACTGATCATATTTGTCTCATGATTTATCAGAAATTCCCAAACTAAAGCTCATTCTCAATAAAATTAAATTCTCTACAACTTTGATGTTGGACCCAAAGTCAAGAAATGCACCATTTGAGAGATACAAGCCAAAACATTACAGGTCCTTATAGAAGCTCGCAAAAAGCTGTTTTTTGTCAGGAGCTATATCTTCAAAATAGAATCTCCAAATGGAAAAAAGGTTCCAAAGCGTCTTGTAGAGGACAGCTTGGGCTTTCCAAAAAGTCCTAGAACACTTCCATACAATAAATATTGAAGGAGTTATGGCTGGCACAAGTTGGGCAATTTTGAGGAAGTGCATGAAATGCAAAGTGAAGAATTTTGTGTTTTTAAGTAGTGGGCCATGGATTATGGATTATACACGTGATTTTAAGATCAAAATAGGCCCAAGGACCATTTGGATTATATTTTATGGTTTTATTTTATTTATGTTTGAATTTATTCATATAAATTCATTTTTAAATCAAATAAAATCCAAATAAATCCAAATAAAATCATGTGAATGCCTCATTGACCAAATCAAGTCCAAATCCATCCAAAAATTTGTGGAAAAAGAGATTGGAAAGAAAACGAAGCTAAAATAGAAAGATTGCATCATATTTCCAATCAAATATTCTCAATTTTTTCTCATCAATGACATGATTGGATTCCAACCTTTCAACCCTAATTTCATGGTCTATATAAACCCAACAAATTCTGCATTAGGGGACACGAAACCCTTGCCTCAAAAGTGAGCTCTCTAACTTCCAAAAAACTTCAAGAAGGAGTGGATTGTCGTTCTCGTATTTGCAATCCTTTTCAAGACAAGCCAGTAATACTAATCTCTTCCTCAGGTGTTGAAGGGTAAGTGTTGATCATTAGACATGTTTTAGAACGTTCAGAACGAACATACCATGATCACCATGTCCTCCCATATTTTAGTAAAGTTGAAGTCTGACTCTCATGCATGACTGTCTTGGCGTGACGCTATTGGCCGGTCAACATAGGCTCTCTCTCTCCGCACGCGTGTTGCGATCCTGCTCGCTGGTCAACAATTCCAACGCCCTCCCTCCAGCTGTGATTGGCTGCGTGCAACCATAATGGAGCCCACGCGTGGAAGCTTTGAATCTCATTAGTCTTAATCCTTATATTATATATTTTGCATTTATTAAATGACTAACATTGTGCAACACTATTGGAAAGGTTAATGAGCATTTGAGCAAAAGTGAGTCGGTTCGATTCCCAGCCCATGCAAGTATATTTTTTTCAAAATATTTTGTATACCTATGTTCACAGATACAACGCTCTTCTCCCCTGCACACCTACGATGTACCATCAGCCATCTACCATTGGATCTCCACTGTTACGTGATTAGAAGGCCAGGAAACGCTCCCCCATGGTGTTCCCTCCAGACACATCCTCACTTTTACTTTGAATTCGTGGTGAAAAATGGATCAGAATGCACTTTTACTTTGTTCAGTTTGGTTAAGAATTGAAGGATTTGTGTTTTGAGCCATGGTCATTGTTGTTGCTGTGTCACGAGGAAGAAGATGGTGTTGGCGCCATTCATCCATTTTCAAAAATTCAGTTTAAAATATATTGAATGGTGGTTGTTTCATAAACGACTACATCGTTCTAGCACACTTGGTAACACATGCGCCCTTAGTTCTCTTGACCACAAGGTCTGGGGTTCGAATCCCCCTCGCCCCAGACTTTTGTTTTATTTTTTCATTTTTACATGTTTCACATATGTTGAACTGAATGCATCCTTCTATCACTACACGCGCGCAACCCAGTTGGTCCATGTTTTGTGTGTAGAGTGATAGGGCGTGGGTTCAAGCCTTGGCTCCCATATTCCTATATTTTTATCAATAGTTTATTTCACTCTTATTATTAAACTTCAAAAAATCACTAAAAATAGTAGATTTATTATTTTTAATCTCTTCTTTTTTTGTGTGTTTATTTAATTAGTGTATTTTTATACCATGTTAAAAAATCACAAAAATATTTATTTTATCATCATTTTAAAATTAATAAAAAAACAAGTCTTTTAATATATGAAAAATCTACAAAAATATGTTTCCTTTTGAATTTTTTTCTAAAGTGACTTAGTATATTTTTGTAAATACTTGTTTAGGGTTAGGTTAGAATGTCATTGACTTTCCCATGTACCCTTAGACCAATTCTCTTAAAGAATTTGGTATTTAACAATTAAAATCAATTAGGTCTAGGTATTTCTTTAGAAACCCTAAATCAAAACCCTAATTTAAAAAACCTTAGGTTTAAAACCCTAACCAAAAAATTTGCAGCATGTTGATCTTTGTTTATCCATGTTTATTTGTGCTTGTACATACTTGTTGATTTTCTAATCCATGCTTTGTACTTAAATGTTAAACCTTGTCTTGTACATATACTTGTTGGTTTTATATCCATGTGATTTGTACTTGTTATTATTTTATCTAACCCAATGTTTACTCATCACATTAATCATTCATCATTCATACATGATTTGAATCCAAGGGTTTAGATACATCCATCTCTTGCTTGTTAACACTCACTTGTTTGTCCTTGTACATACATGAGGTATTTATTGTTAATTGTTTAAGCTTGATGTTTTATCCAAAGGATGAGAATGATATTGACTAAATTGTCAAGGTACTTAAATTCTTTTCCAATCTCTTTTACTTTTGTATTAAGTATTTTAAAGCTTTTCACTTGTTTATGGTTTAGTATTGTTAAAGCGTAGCCAAAACCCTTTTGTTTTGAAACCTTGGTATTAAGAATAGAATTATTCCCGGTGAAACTATTCTTGATCCATTGATCTTGTTTTTAAACCTTGGTGTTAAGAGATGAATTATTCCCGGTGAAACTTCTCTTAACCCATTGACCTTGTATTTTAAAGCTTGGTCCTTATTTGATTTGTTTTAAAATTTGTTAAGTATTTTAAAGCTTAATCTTTTAAAACCTATTAGGTACTTTAAAGCCTAATCCCTTTTCCAAATTTGTTAAGTATTTTAAAGCTTAACCTTTCAAACTTATTAGGTATTTTAAAGCCTAATCTTCTTTTAAACTTGTTAAGTATTTTAAAGCTTAACCATCTTTTAAAAACTTGTGAGTATTTTAAAGCTCACACCCAAAAAGATTTTGGCCACTTTGGCCCCCTTGTTCCCTTTAAAAAAAAAAGGAACTACAGAAGCTCTGACTTCCCTATTGCACCTAAGGGGTATGTAGGCCTAAGATGCGATATCTTATCGAGCTCACTTTCAAAACATTCTCTTCTCATCCCCACCCTCTATTTCAAACAATTTTTTCACATAGGTTTTTCAAAAAAAGGGTATTTATAACAAAAGATAAATAAAAACAAAGAGGTTCCCATGGAGTACCATGAATACGAGGGGTGCTTAAAACCTCCCCCTTGTATAACAAACCCTCCGTAGCCAGAACTCTGATAAGTTTATTAGTTTTGATTTTAAAAACTTCTGTGGGTTTTATTCGCTCTTTCACCCATTCCTTTTTGGAAACAATAAAGCGCGGTGGCGAATCTGTTTAAAATGAGCTAAGTCTTCCCATGACTCTAGTCTTACCAATTTCACCACTACAGTTAATTCGTATTATATTGTGAATGTTCCTTGTGGGTTAGAAGGGTGTTACACGAAGCGCGCCTTGCAACTTTGGAATTCAATAAATAGGGGGAAATCATATTTTTTAGGTATGGGTTGGATATTTTTGAATCCTAACACCATCACAACCATTTTTTAGTAGAGAGAGCTTGAAAACAACAATGGAACTTTCATTTTATTGATCCGGAGTTGGATTGCTCATCAATCAGAATTGACAAATCGGGAGATTTGTGATTCTTCTTCTCTTATATCTATGTATTCTCTATTTTTGGGTTTGATTGTAATTTTACTCTAAACCTATGTATATTTGTTACTCTATTGTTGTATAAAGTTTGCCTTACAAATTTTTGTCGGTGTTTCCTTGATCTTTTTGCTTAAATGTTTTGGATTTGTGCACGTAGCATGTACTGATGTTTTGTTTCCTTGATTTCGGCATTTTTCTCTATTGTGGTGGTCAATGCTTTGCTTTTCCTTCTTACCCAGATACTTGTTGTTATTTTCAGTGATTTGATTGTGGATTTTTTTCCTTATCTTAGTGTGTCGAGTTAATCCTTTATTCTTGATTCGGGTGCGTGGTGTCTTCGATTGTCCTTTCAGTTTTGTCAACTTCCTTTTCCAAGTAATTTTTTGAGTCTCTTTCTTTCCTATGATTTGTCTCTAAGGTAATTTTATGGTCTATGTTGCTTCTAAATGTGTTTTTTTTATCAATTTGTTTACCAGGTTTTCTCTAGTACCTATTGTCGTTATATCTTCCATCAAGATGGATAATATATTTATTTGTTTTTCTGGCCTCTCCATCGTGTTGAGCCTTTTCCTTCTCCAGATAAGTGTTATTTTGGTGCTTTGTGTTCTTATAATTAATTATTTTTGGCGCTTTCACGAGTTTCTCGTGTTTGACTATTATTGCTTTAGTATCCTGTTTGAGCAGACTTGTTTGTATCAAACTGCGTGGGTATTGTGATTCCAACTAGCTTGAAAATCCTAGAAGCTATTATTGGCTATTTGAATGGTTTTAATCGCATGTAAGTTTTTACCTTCATATATGATATTGTTACAGGCTATCTATATGCAATCAACCAAATGTATGAACATAGCTAGGGTTGTTTGATCCATTTTCCTGATATGTCTAGGCTTCAATCTATAAAGTTTTGGTTACCTAGCTGATCATTACTGAAATTAATATTTAATGAGATCCTACCCAACCTGGTCCACCAACAATTCTTAAAACAATGCTCTAGGGTTTCCACTTTAGAGTTGCATCTAGGACAAAGTAGGTCAGTTCTGATAACACCGGATCACACTGCATATTTGACTCAAATAGCACATGTTTTTCATAGTTTTTAGTTCGATTTTTCTTGTGTCATTCTTGTTTTTGTTTTGTTTTCAGGCATCGTGCCCATTTGGAGCTCTTCTTGAAGAAACCAAGTGAAAAGGCCAAGAAATCGAGATTTTCAGCGAAATTCTACACATGTCGTTCAGCTTGGCGGCCGCTGTAGGAGGCGCCATAACGTGTCCCACTTCACCCAAGGGATAACTGCCACGTTCTCCAGGATGTCTCTCTTTTCACACTCGACGCCCGCGGACCCCCTCGGCGGCCGCGGTCTTCACAAAACCATCTCCCGCCCAAAAGGAGTGTACTTAGTGAAAATCCAAGAGGATTGTTCTTGGTGTTTGTGTAAGTCTTGTACAAGTCACAAACAATAGTAAAATCTCTTTCATGTTGAAAGGGGACTGGAGTACTCTCGGATTATGAGGGGAACCAATATACATCCTTGTGTCCTTTATTTTTCTACACTCTATTGCTTTCATAATCTCACCATAAACTAGAAAAATAATATCCTTCATCACTAAAACCAGATAATTTTTCAAAGTCCTAATTCACCCCCCTCTTAGGCGCACTCTTAAACTTACAGAGGCAATCCTCCTCCTCCTCCCCTCCTCCTCCTCAAAATTGTTTATAGAGATGCTAAGGATATTGTTTCTATCTACAAGAATTAAAGTTTCGTTGATTAGGTTTTGGTTCCAACAACCTTTTCCAAAGTTAATGAGGTCCCTAACTCCACCAATTCTTGTAACCAAGGGTTTTTGTTTTAGGAGTTTAAACTACATTAGTTTGGGATCCAATTATCTTCTTAAATCCTAATGGTATTTCCATTCCCAATTTCCCCGCAGTAGGTTTGCTTCATGATCCAAATGCTATTGTGGATACTATGCCATAGATAATTAGGTCTACTAAAGTATTCAATTTAAAATATTGACATTGACAGTGTCACTTATTAGGTGAGTTAATGTTTCTTTAAAGAAAACGTAAAAAAATACTCCCTCCGTCCCACGATAAATGACCCATTTGGAGGAACGATGAATGATCTATTTGGAATAAAATGATGTCCCAAAATGAATGATCCATTTCAATTTTCAATGCATTTTTTTTCAATTCTACCCTCTAGTTAATAGAAATTTTTTACCATTTCCAATACATGATAAGAATACTATAGTAAAAATAATATTCCTTCTTTTACTTTTATACACATTTTTAATGTGTCAAATGGTGTGCCGAGTCACTCATTGTGAGTCGGAGAGTAACTAATTAATAAGTTAGGTTATTTTTGTTCAAACTTTTGAACACTTGTAAAATTAGTATATCGAAACGACGTCGTAGGAGCGGGAACAAAAGATCCATTTTTCTTCCTAAAGAAAAACAAAATCCATCTTCCCTGTTTCCTTGGCAACACCAAAACCCTGCTGCTTATGAACCCAAACGACGTCGTAGTGCTGAACATGGAAGAAAGAGGAAACAAAGTAGTAGTGCAAAACGAACAACCCCGAGTTTGTAACGATGAAGACGAAATCGTTTGCTTAGATGCATCGTTCTTCATGAATGACAAGTAACCCTCTCTTCTCTGTCTACCTCTCTTTTTTCACTCTCACTGTTGTAACCATTTATCTTTTCATGATTTTGAAGTTACCAGTTGACGGAATTCACATTTGGCTCTCAACATATCCACCTCTTCTGTCTTCATTCCGCCTCCAGTAAGTTTTTTTCTTTTTTGACTACAAAGCTTTATGCATCTTCTATTTTTTTTTTTGTGGTTCATAATACTAATTATCTTTGGAATCAGCTGACTTTGATTTGACAGGGCAGCTGGTATGGCCTGGAGCCATGTTGCTGAATGATTATCTATCCAAAAATCTCGACATGTTTCAGGGTTGCACTGTCATTGAATTAGGTTCTGGTGTTGGTATGTTCAATTTTAAAAATAATCGTCATTGCTTGTCTCATATTTTTAATGCATCCTTATGATGGCATTGATGACTTTGAACTACAGGTATTACTGGAATACTTTGCCGCAAATTCTGCGATAAAGTTGTGTTGACCGACCACAACGAAGAGGTGCTTAAGGTAGGGCTATCAAATTGTATGACACATTTTGGCATATCTCCTTCCAGATTATCTCTACGTGCTCTCTAATTTAGCTATCTCCTCTCAGATCATAAATAAAAATATAGAGCTGCATTCATCTCCTCAAGATATTAGTCCTACTTCTCATGGTGAGTAAATACCTGGATCATCAATCAAAGATACTTATTTTGATCCACTCTATTTTAATTTAAATATATATATGCAGGATTAGTAGCAGAGAAACTAGAATGGGGGAACACTGATCAGGTCCATGAAATTTTACAAAAACATCCTGGAGGTTTCGACTTCGTTCTTGGAGCTGATATCTATATCCTTATCATCACTAAGCGTAAATGCCTAAACATATCATGGCTTGCAACATACGTAAATACATAGTTACCGGCAAACCAGTAGCCCAACCATCTTTGTAGTTTCTTTTACAAAATCAGGTAGCTTGTTTTCTTCTTATAGTCATCATGGGAATAGATCATTTTTGCAAGTTGCGTCACTCGTCTACCTATTTTAAAGCCTTTTCTATTTGTCATAGCTTACCAGAACTAATTCCAGTTATTTGCTAAAACAAGGATCAAATGACACTGAAAATTTCTGTGAAACTTGAAATTCAAATTTGTGTTTTTCATCTATAGCTTTTATGCAATACTGGTATTTTATTTTCACCAAATAAAAATTAATTAGTGACCTTGACAATCACAAGCTTTCAGCAGGCAAATATCCCTTTGCTGTTTGATACTGTTAGACAGCTCCTGCAAGTTAAAGAAGGCGGAAAATGCAAGTTCATACTAGCCTATGTATCACGAGCAAAGATGTACGTAAATCTAGCTCATTATTCTTCTAATTTTTCTTTGTTTCTTGGTTTAGTAAAAATTCTTTTTTATGTTTTGACCGACAACTTTCTCATCTCATAATTTCATTAGATTCGGTTTTACTTTTAATATTTGATGTGTCTATGATCTATAATATTAGATAGCAATAGACACTAGTGGGTGTATAAAACGAAACATACTTGGAACTTATTTTACATTGAAAATAGTTTTATAAATCTATAAATATTTACATTGTTTCCCAATTGAAATCATTTTAGTTTGTCTAAAATTAAGATTTTCGTTGCAACTATAGTTTGTTATCTTTTGGGACTTGGTAGTGATTAAACACTTCCTTCAGTCTCAAATATAAATGAAAAAAGTATTCATGCATGATGGTCTCAAATATAAACAGTTTTAATCATTATCACTTTATTTAAAGACTCCTCTTATTGATAATGGATCAAGTTTCCATGAGATGCACTTTCGAGAGTGCGCATATTTTGTTTGAAAAGAAGATTAATTACTTTTTCTACAAATCAACACAGGAAGGAGTAAGAATTTGGTCTTTTCAAATTTGAGCGATCAACATTGGACCTGTTGCTACAATTTTAATATCAGGTTTTGAAAAGAATTTTGCCGCATTTCTTGATCTTTTAAACCTTTCTTCATGTTGAACTCTCTGCCTTGTAAGGGACACTAGAGTGCATTTTTCTTCATGTTGAACTCTTTGCCTTGTAAGGGACACTAGAGTGCATTTTTCTTCATGTTGAACTCTTGATATTTGAGCTATAGTGATACTTTTGTATATCAGTTGTGGATTGCAGCTTCCCATGTCACCTGCTTTATCCCTAGCAAGTCTCAGTTTTTGCTGACAGGATGCCTCATAAAGATAGAGTAAATAATCTTTTTAATCCGCGAAGTTGTAGGGTAAGACAATTTAGTCTAAGATCATCGAAAACAATAAATGATTTCTAAAATTAAATCCTCAATTACTTTAGTATCTCAGGGACAGTTTTAAAGATTAAATTGATTGACCCAAAAATTTACGTGATTGTGGATTTTCTACTTTATGGGTCATTTCAGAATATCTTTAATTCCAGTGACCAAATTACCCAACCCTACAATTTTAGGAACTAAATTTGTAATTCAGTCAAGTGTTTACTGGAAGCGTCGTAATTATCTGATTATTAGAGTACAATAACTTATCTAGTCTCTAATCTATAACTTTTGATTAGGTTGACATACGATATGATTTGGTCAGAATTATTAGCATTTTCTTTTTCAACTAAGATTTCTCTTACTGTGCAGGATGGATTCAATGATTATTTCTGAAGCTTCTAAGTTTCGGATGCAAATGAAGGAAGTACCTGGAACAAAGTGTATTGTTGGAAATCTTGAAGGTGTCATCTATGAGATCACTCTCGAGTAGATGGATCAAACTGATATAGTTTAAGGTTTGAAGCAGACATGGCATTATGAAAACCTGAACTGATTTGACTTGAGCACTGGCTAGTATTTTTGTTCAACCCCTCCCCTGTCAATCTTTGTTAACAACTTAGTGAAGATAATTCAGAAAATCCAATGGTTTGGTGTGGAAAAGAAGATATAAAATATACAAGAGAACCTATTTTTGTAGTGTCTATCTTGCTTAGTATTTTTCATTGTGAACAAAAACATAAACAAGAACTGAAGATTTTCAAGACAATTTGATTGGCTTTATATGCCAACTGTTCTTTCGACTGATTGACTATGATGATGAATGGTAACTGCGTATTTTATTATTTTATCCTGTCGGCATTTTTCATGATTCTTGAATTTCCATGAAATGATTTTTAATGCTTAATCTCAAATATTTGTTTCTCAAAATTACAGTTCTTGTTTTATTAAATGAAAAGTGGTAAATAAAAGTCAAGTCCGTTTTATTTCTTAACAAAAATTGTGAGATACAATTTGGTTCTTGAGAAAAATAAAAGTATTTTTAATCTTTGAGAAAAAACAATCAGAACAATTTAGTATCTATGAGCCCAAGTTGCTTTTATAGTCAAAGTGCCTATTATGAAATATGAATTCTATAACCTTTATGCTTAGTCTGTAAGCTAAACTTAGATTTTGCACAAGTTAATCTTGAACTAAAATGGAGATTTGAGTTGACTATTCTTTGAACCGAATTGAAGTTTTACACGTGTTGACGACAAATCGAACCAAAATTTTTACCAGGCTAATCTCGAATCTATTGAACTTTTACATAGTTTGTACTCAGAAATCAAGTAAAATTTTATACCAGGCTGATCTCAAACGGATAAAGTTTTTTACCAGACTGAGCTCAAGAACCATTATGAAGATTTTTTCTCTGGTTATTCTTCATAAATCTAAAACAGAGTTTTTCTTCAGTGGCGGAGTTCACGAACTAAACAGAGAGTTAGACTAAATCCCCAAAAATAATTTTTACATTGGTTTAGCTCCAAACCAAAATAACAACTTTCTAAGGAAGAATGATTTACTCTAGAGGAAAAATAACTCTTGGTACATTTACAATGAAGTCCTTGCCCAAAACAAGTTCCTCACTAAATTCAAGAACGTTCTCAAAGTACCATGACTAAAAATATGTGAGAGAAAGAGAAATAATTTAGGCGGAGATTGAGAGAGAGAAAAATGAGATATCTCATGTTTTCTAGGTTGTTTGAAATGAAAAGGGAGTCCTCTATTTATAGGTCAAGAAATAGTGTATTTTAAGAAATAATCCATGAAAAAAATAAACGTTCTAATCGATTAGCTAATCGATTAGGTACTTACAATAATCTAGTATTGTTGCCTAAATTGGAAGGTTTCGAAAGAGAGCTATTACCTTTCATTAAGACATTGTCACAATCGATTATGGACTTAATTTTTCCTTATCTAATTGATTAGGACAAATGTCTAATCGATTAGACAATTATAAAAAGTCTTATAATCAATTGGACAATTTTCTAGTCAACTGGCTAGACTCAAAAAATTTGTTTGGTCATTTTAATTAAAAGAGAGAGACTTCAAAAGTACGTGTGTGTGTCGCTACCGCAAAAATTAACAGAGTCGCCACTAACATATTTATCCTGAAAAGGAAGGGAATGCCAGCAAACCACAAAACAAAACAACGGTCTCACGACCAGAGAAAAAGGGTAAGGGAGTCGGTTACGCGAGGGGAAGGTATTAGCACCCCTCGCGCCCATCGTACTAGATGGTATCCACGCTTGTGTCTAAAACTATGGGTGTGTAAGCAAACTGCGCTAATCTGAACTAAAATGCATGCAAAATATAGGGAAAAGAAAGAGTTGTACTCGCACGGGCCCTACCCCGCTGCCTACGTATCCTTTTTGAGGAATCAGAGGTACCGTAGCTCGGCTAACTAATTTCTGTTTGTTTTGTGTTTTGTAGGTGAACAAGTTACATTGACACTCCGCTGCTCGACCTTTGAAGACTTAGGCTTGGGAATGGAGCGGAAATAACAAGCTCTTAAGAAAAGAAAATAAAGAGTGTGGTTTGTGTTTTAAAGAATGCATGAGGAAGACCTAAGCTAAGGGGGAAAGCTTGCTACCTAATGTTATCATACAAAGGGTACAAGTCTAAACCAAACTAGCAACCTACGGGGAAAAAGGGAAAAGCAAACAAGAATATCACACAAACGAGCTCCGCTCGTAAAGCAAACAAACCAACGACACTGGTCGAATGGTAGAAAAGCGGTCCTGCCATAGCCAATGGGAGTGAATCACCCGAGTCAACCAAGCATTAGACCTCGCGAAAATGATCGGGCCATAGACAAGAGGAGTGAGTTCCTCTCAGCAACCAAGCCGTCACGGATCTGAAAGGAAAACAGTGTGTGCGTACACCGAGCGTCAACGTCGATCAATGTGAGCTATAGGAAATGCGGGGGTACGATTGCATGAACCTTTTTCCTGACATACTCGATAACAAGATCTTGTGCTAGTTCAGAAACGAGCCACGCGTAGCATGCGCATACTGAACGGACTCGATGAGATTGGGCGAGGGTTGATTGCTAACCCTTTCCGCGTGCCTTCCAAGAGGACTTAACAGAGTGCCATCTAGGACTTATTACACCGTGACTCCCTGCCGCAAAGCACAAATATAAACACACCAACAAAAATAGAGCCTCTTTCGAGGGCTTGGCCAGATGAATGTCTAGGTCCTACTTCTCATGTTATAGGATGATGCGCGAAAGCAATAAAGTGCGAGAAAGATAAAATGAAACGGGATCAATACCAAACGGATTATGATCCGTAAACTGCGGCGAAGAGAGAAAGAAAACTAGGGATCCCGTGAGCAAGCTATCAAAGCAAAAGCAAATAGTCAGCACACCGATTAGCCATGAAAGCACACAAAGTTTGACATGCGCGTCGAGCATAATCACAATACACCTGCAAGAGGAACAAGCAAACCAAACAAGCAGATATAAAGTAATAGGAACATGTCTCCAAGATGAGAACACGACACGAGTGAGTGAAACCGTGTCCCGCAAATAAAGCGGAACACTCAAGCAATGAGCGTCGATCGGTGACTATCCAAAAGCCTTGTACACTAGCACACAAGTTAGAGATAACAACACATCACAATCGGAATTGCGTTATTATACTGCAAACTAAACTGAAAATGAATAACGACATAAGATGCGGAAACACGAAACAAGTAAACCAAAACTCAAACAAAACAGCAATGGCACGCGTAAGACAATATACGAAAACATGTCGAAACACACGTCAAAACAAACGACAAACACACGCGCAAAAAAAACACACTGGAAGCGAGCCAAAATACAATCATGAAGGATATAAAATTTAGCAAAACCAATCCACAAGAAAGTACATTTTACAAGCTTTTCAACGATATAAAGAACGCGCAAAACGGAGTTACGAGTCAAAAGATATGAATTTTTGAAGTTGAAAACAAAGAACACAGCTGTAACCGGTTACGGCTAGGAGCGTAACCGGTTACGCTGCAACCAGTAGCACAAACAGGGCAAAACACGGGTTCGTAACCGGTTACGGCCTGGAGCGTAACCGGTTACGCTGTGCACAAAAGCAAAAAGGAGAGGCAAAAACAAGTTCGTAACCGGTTACGGCCAGGAGCGTAACTGGTTACGCTGTGCACAAAAACAGCGTAACAAGGCAAACACGGGTTCGTAACCGGTTACGGCATGAAGCGTAACCGGTTACGCTGTGCGCAGAATAAAAAAAACAGCAAAAATCAACCTCCAAAGAAATTCAAACATGCATCCATCAAGAGGTATAATCAAGCACAAATTAGTCTCAATTTGCACAGCATTATGAACATCAAACAACCACAATTAGGCATAAATCCACATAGATTTCAAGTCATCACCATTGATTACCAAGCAACAAATTCATGCAAGCATTATCACAAACACATAGTGCACAAAACATGTATCAACATGCGATTGCAAGAAAAGTTTCAATCTAACAACTTGAATCTAACATCTAATCATCATCAACATCAACTAAGCATAATCAACACCTAGATCTATCATTCAAATCATGTTAACATCAACAATTAAGCACTTAATTCAAGATTCGAAAGCTTACCGGATGAAGATCTAAACCGACGCGCGAACACGAACACGACACGAACGCGAACACGAAGCGAAGTTGAAAAGTGAATCCGGAGATAGTGAGAGAGAGTGGCGCGCAAGATGTAGAGGGAGAGAGAAGAAATTCGAACTTGGAATCTTGATCTTCAATCCATGTTGTTCTTGAATTTGATGAAGATCAATGACTATTCATGAAAATTGATGAAAGTTTTATGTGATATGTGGTTTTGATCTTTGGAAATTGAGAGAAAGTGTTTATGAAGATTTTTGGTAAATTGAAGTTATTGAAGTTATGAGAGAATGTGAAGAAAAATAGTTTATATAGTGTGAGTGATGAAATGTCCAAAACGCCCTTAATTATCTCTTTTTGGCTCGTTTTCGAGGAAATGTGATTCGGGCGCGAAATTCTGAGACGAGACCAACGCCCACTTGAAGATGACTAAATTTGTGACTTGTAGCTGTGAGAATCGTCTCAATCCAACAAGAGATGAAGAAATTACGCGCGTTTGAATGACGAGAAACGCCGATTCATCGGGCGCGACTGTGCAGAATTTTGTGAGTATCGCTCAAAGAATTCGATAAAACTCCATCTTCGGCTCAAAATCTGAACAAGCATGTGTGACGAAGAATCGAAGCTAACGAAATTTCCGAGAAAATGCCTCCGGAATGGACTTCATACGATAAAAATCAAAGAAGTTATGAATTTTCAAACTCCAGAATGGACTTCATACTCGAAGGCACACTTTTTACCGAAAAATTACGACGTTCTTCAAATTACTGGGAATTTTAAGTGCATAATTGGTTGACAGTACGGACATATGAAATCTTGGTAATAATGGCACGGAGCTCCAGTTAAATTTTCGAGCGAATCCGGTGAAGGATAGAAAAACACTTAGAAAGGGGGGGTTTGAATAAGT
Organism: Vicia villosa; assembly: GCF_029867415.1. Taxonomy (NCBI): domain Eukaryota; kingdom Viridiplantae; phylum Streptophyta; class Magnoliopsida; order Fabales; family Fabaceae; genus Vicia; species Vicia villosa. Next base: position 157,179,338 of record NC_081182.1, on the reverse strand, counting down.
GTAGCTTTAAAAACTTGACAGATAAAAATAAATTGCACAGTTATTTTTATCCTGGTTCGTTGTTAACTAAACTACTCCAGTCCACCCCCGCAGAGATGATTTACCTCAACTGAGGATTTAATCCACTAATCGCACGGATTACAATGGTTCTCCACTTAGTCAGCAACTAAGTCTTCCAGAGTCTTCTGATCACACACTGATCACTCCAGGAACAACTGCTTAGATACCCTCTAAGACTTTTCTAGAGTATACTGATCCACACGATCACTCTAGTTACAACCTGCTTAGATAACCTCTAAGACTTCCTAGAGTATTCTGATCCACACGATCACTCTAGTTCCTTACAACTTAATGTAATCAATTCTAAGAGTATTACAATTGCTTCTTAAAAGCGATAATCACAAACTGTGATATTTCTCTTAACGTTTAAGCTTAATCTCACTAATATATTACAACAGCAATGTAGTGAGCTTTGATGAAGATGAAGATTCTGAGCTTTGATTTGAACAGCGTTTCAGCAAGTTAATTTGAGTTGTTTTGGTGCAGAATCGTTTGAATCGTTTTTAATCGTTAACCTTGCTTCTCATCAGAACTTCATATTTATAGGCGTTGGAGAAGATGACCGTTGAGTGCATTTAATGCTTTGCGTGTTCCGTACAGCATCGCATTTAATGTTATACGCTTTTGTCAACTACCTCGAGCCTTGTTCACGCTGTGTCTACTGACGTAGCCTTTAATAGCTTTTAACGTTCCTTTTGTCAGTCAGCGTAGCTTGCCACTTGTACTTCCTTCTGATCTGATGTTTGTGAATACAACGTTTGAATATCATCAGAGTCAAACAGCTTGGTGCATAGCATCTTCTGATCTTCTGACCTTGAAGTGCTTCTGAGCGTGATACCATCAGAACTTCAGTGCTTCTGTTCTCTTGTTCTTCTGATGCTTCCATAGACCCATGTTCTGATTCTGCTTCGACCATCTTCTGATGTCTTGCCAGACCATGTTCTGATGTTGCATGCTGAACCCTTTGAGACAAAGCTTCTGAGCGCTGAATTATGCATACTCTATATATATTTCCTGAAAAGGAAATTGCATTGGATTAGAGTACCATATTATCTTAAGCAAAATTCATATTATTGTTATCATCAAAACTAAGATAATTGATCAGAACAAATCTTGTTCTAACAATCTCCCCCTTTTTGATGATGACAAAAACATATATAAATGATATAAATTTGCGATCAGAAAGAACAGACGGCAAAAGACAAATTACACAGCTATAGCATAAGCATATGAATATGTCTCCCCATGAGATTAACAATCTCCCCCTGAGATAAATAATCTCCCCCTGAAATAAATACTCGAAGAACTTTAATAAAAGACTTCCCTGATTATTTCGGTAGAGACGATCACATAAGCTTCTGTCTTTAGAGAATTCATAGCTTCTGACTTCTGCTTCCATTGGACAGCTTCAGAACTAGAATTTCTTTAGATCCCTAGAACACTCACAGCTTCTGATTTCTGCTTCCATCTAGGACAGCTTCAGAACTTGAATTTCTTTGATCTTCTGAACATTCACCGCTTCTGACTTCTGCTTCCATCTAGGACAGCTTCAGAACTTGAGTTTTCTGGATCTTTAGAACATTCACAGCTTCTGATTTCTGCTTCCCTCGGATAGCTTCAGAGCTTTGAATTTCTACCAACATCACTTCATGCTAGATTTGTATCAGAACATTGTTGAATGTACCAGAGCATCATCAGAGCATCTCTACATCCTGAAATGTTACAGAACAAAAACTAAACGACAAAAGTCAGCATGAACGAGTCAGAACATAAAATGTATATTAGAACACATGATATGTATCAGAGCCATATAGGCTAAAATAATGTATCAGAGCAAATAGAATTTTGTCAGATCAAATAGACAAATATGGATCAAATTCTATTATCAGTGCTTCTGATCTCTGAAGCTTGACAGCACTCAGCTTGCTTCAGTTTCCATGGTTTTGCTTCTTGTGTTTGCTTTGAAGATTCTCTTCACTTCTTTATACCTGCAAAACACTTAAACCATATAGAACTTGCAGTTCTTGTTAGTAAATGCAACTGATTAAATCAAATCATTTATCATTTATCTTCTCCCCCTTTTTGTCATATCATCAAAAAGCAAAAAAGATTCAGAGATAAACAAAACGAAACACACGGAGGAAGAAGATGATTTCATTTAAGTTCAAACAGCAGGTACAGAAGTACATGAAGATAAGAAAGATCAGATGCACAAAACAAAACAGATGCAACGAAAAGAAAGAAACAGCACAGACTCAATCTAAGATGGCCCTAGTCTTGACAAGATCTTGGTCAGCATCTCTTGAACCTTATTGTTGTGTCCTTCTTGCCTCACCATGAAAGCGTTATACTTATCATTGAGTGAGCTTTGCTCATCCTGTCTCTTCTGAATTTCTTCCAGAGTCCTTGCAAGACGAGAAGATTCATCAGAAGAAGCTTCACAGCTTCTGTCCACAGGGATGACATGTTGATCTGCAGCTTCCATAGATAGATCATTTGCAGGGATTTCCTCAACAGGAACAGTTTTAGCAACATGATCTTCAGCATCTGCTTCTTGCATAGAAGCATCTCCATATTCTGCAGCAGGAATTTTAGAGTCTCCATTCTCAAGTGCCTGAAGAATGGCAGCTAGATTCCTGGGAGCAGAAGGACCTTCAACTTCTGGTGGGTCAACAACTTCTGGAATGACCAAGCTTGGGTCTTTCTCAGAAGGGTTTTCCCTCAGATAGTCAAAGAGAGTCTTGAAATCTCCGAGCAGAACAGGATAATCCGGAATAAAGATAACAATATCCCTGCATGGATTTGCTTCCATTTCAGCAGCCAGTCTTGCTACTTCTAATTCATCCACAAAGGGCTTCTCCTCAGCAGCAACACAATTTCTGAGAGGATGGTAGTATATACCATTATCATCCTCCAGAAGGTAACCAGGGTAACCAGGGGCAGCAGCCACTTGTCTTTTCTGTACTCCCATTGCTTCTGTTTGAAAAACCTTGCGAAATCTTCTCCAGAGATTTCTTGTAGAAACATCATCCAGACCATTTAGAAATGCATCCTTCAGAAGGTCTAGACTGCTAATCACCTTATGTCTGAAAAGTTCCAGGTAGGTATAGGGTTCAGGTTCAGGCGGATTGAAGGTGAATTTGTAGTCAGGGTAGAGAAGACAGTAAGGTTTGGATTTTCTGGTAGGTAAGGGATGGGATATAGAAGGTGGAGGTGCAGTGGATGAGGAAGAAGGGATATCTGAGAGAATGATTGATGAGGGTGGAATATCAGAAGGGATGGATTGAGAAGAGGGTGAAGTATTTGAAAAGGGAATTGGTGAGAAGGATTTATCAGAAGGAGTTGGGAGAAGAATACTTAAAGGAGTGGGGTTTAGAATGGGAGAGGAGAAGGATGATGGAGAAGGATTTGGTAAGGTGAAGTTTACTTTTGGTTCAGAAGGAGGTGATTGGGGAGAAGGTTTAGGGACAGAAGGAGGTGGAGTAAAAACCTGCCTGGAGGAGTGTTCAGAAGAAGCATGTGAAGATCTGGTTTTGTGAAAGGAGTCTCTGATCCTTTTATTTCTTCGTTCAGAAAAGCCTACCTTGTCAGGATCATAGGTGACCCTCAACTTCTTGGCTCTCTCAGCCTCATCTTCTTGTGCCTTTCTTTTTAGCCTTGCCTGTCGTTCCTTCTTATCTTTCTTCAGAATATCATCTTTGGACGGGAGTACTCTGCCACGGATCCAAGCAGGATCAACGTCTGATTGCTTCCTAACACAATCTTCCAAGTAAAGCTTGACAACATGATCAAGTTCTTTATGAAACAAGGAGATGAATCCTTCAACAGCAATTCTTCTTGACAGAATGTCAGGAAAGCTTGTGCACACAAAAGGTACATTCTTAATGAGTTCCAGTCTGAACAAATCAACACCATTGAAGATGGGACCTTGAATTACTCCAAGAAAATGAGATGCATTGAGATTTCTGATGGAGTCCACCACTTTGCTTTCAATCAGAATGTCTGAAATCATTCTTCCGAATGGAATGGTTGTTCTTGGAATATGAGGGTACTTCGCCCTTTCATCTTCTCTTGACTCAAAGATAGAAGTTTTCAGATTCTTAAACAGAATATGAGAGATGTTGATCTCTATCTTTTTGCCAATGCAGAAAAGAGTATACTTGTGAGTCGGACTGATGTAGGAGGAGGAGAGCATCCTTTTTCTATGGTGAAGAGAACCCAGAATAATCTCAGCCCATACTTTATAAAAAGGCCTTAAGGTGCCCGTGTTATGAGAATCAATTCCAAAAACCGTAGAGATTTGTTTTTCAACTGGAGTCCAGTCAACTGTATTGGGTTGAAGACCAGACCAACCTTCTTCATCATCAAGATTGTACAGCTTCCTGATGAGCTTTTCAGTGATAACCACTTCATGCCCTAGCACGAATGAAATGATGGCAGTTGGAGTAACCGTTGCATGTATCCAAAAATCCTTCACAAGATCAGGATAAATTGGACCAACCAATCTATCAAGATATTTAGACCATCCTTGCTCAAGGATTCTTGCGTCACACTGAAAGCCATTAGCTTTAAGGTTGTTGATGTCCACAGCAGATTCACATAGAACTTCCAGTTCTTTCGTGGGTATTAAGCATGTTTTCAATGGAGCATGCTCATATTTGTTTAAAAGGATTTGTGTAGAAGTGAGCCTTTCTTTTGAATTTGATGAACAAGAAGATGAGTTCATGATGATAATGCGTTGAGATCAAATCAAAAACTAGGGTTTGAAGAGAAATGCAACGAAGTGAATGCACAAAAGAGAGAGAGAGAGAGAAAAAGAGGGAATGAAAATGAAGCGAGTTATTTAAAGGATTTAAAAATCATTATGCATTTAATGAGAAATGACATTAGGAGAGAGAATTACAGTAAATGAAATGATTTAATACAGTTACCTAGGTCGGCGTCTTTTCAACTGCACGCTTTGTACTAACCGTACAGACACGTGTTCACCATCAGATAATAGATGACAGCTGTAAATTTCAGAATAGACTTTACGCCTTCAGATTCTGATCACTGCTTCTGATCTGATCAACTTTCTCTTCTGGAAACACTCCTTCTGAAGTGTGCTGATATAAATCTGAATGATCTTCTGATCCATTACTTCTGATATACACAGCTTCTGGAGATTCACTTCTTTGTTCTGCAGCTTCTGATACGACAAAATTGTATCTGCAGAAATTCTTAAGCTGCTTTGTTTCATCAGAAACAAGTTTATCATCAAACCAGATATTTATTGATTCGTCCACAATTAATGTTTCAATATTGTATATTCTGTAGCATTTAGAGCATTTAGAATACTCAAGAACGAAACACCATTGCTTGAGAAACAAACAAGACAAAAGATTTCAAGACTGATAAACTATCTTTTCTGATCTCCTTCAGACAAAGTTTCTTCAACAGATTTAAGTACCAGAGCTTGGAAGACAGTCCTTCTTCCCTTCAAGTGTTGAGACCAACTTGAGTCCAGGAGACATGTCATGTTGACTTTTATCTTCTTTGTCACCAAGAGAATCTGCAAAAGAAATAGTCTTTTTCTTTGGTACCCACATTTTCTTGGGTCCTTTCTTGTTAGTTCTCCTCAAGTTCTGATTGAACTTAGGTTTAACATTGTAAGCAGAAGAAGGAACAACATGATAATTTTTAATGTGAGTTTCATGATATTTCCTAGGTTGTGTCACATGCTTCTTAGTGTGTGTTATGTGAAAACTTTGAGCATGTGAAGTGTGCCTAATATCATGGGAGTGGCCATACTTGAACTGATCATACAATGGCTTGTATGTGAATTTCATTTCATCAACAGGTTCAAGTTTGTATGGGGTTTCACCCTCAAAACCAATGCCAACTCTTTTGTTTCCAGACACAGCATATATCATAGAAGCTAGCTGACTTCTGCCAATACTTCTAGATAAGAACTTCCTGAAACTTAAATCATATTCTTTCAGAATATGGTTTAGACTAGGAGTGGATTTTTCTGAATCAGAAGGAGATCCAACATTATTGGATAATTTTAAAAGTTTTTCTTTTAATTCAGAATTCTCCAACTCAAGCTTCTTTGTTTCAAATTCAAATAGCTTTTTCAGCTTTTTGTATTTGAGACTAATCTGAGACTTGAGTTCCAGAAGTTCAGTTAGACCGGAAACTAACTCATCTCTAGTAAGTTCAGAAAATACCTCTTCAGAATCTGATTCTGATGTAGATTCTGATCCGTCATCTTCTGTCGCCATCAGCGCACAGTTAGCCTGCTCATCTTCAGAGTCTGAATCATCTTCTGACTCATCCCAGGTTGCCATAAGACCTTTCTTCTTATGAAACTTCTTCTTGGGATTTTCCTTCTGAAGATTTGGACATTCATTCTTGAAGTGTCCAGGCTCATTGCATTCATAGCACATGACCTTCTTCTTGTCAAATCTTCTGTCATCAGACGATTCTCCACGTTCAAATTTCTTTGAACTTCTGAAGCCTCTGAACTTCCTTTGCTTGGTCTTCCAGAGTTGATTTAGCCTTCTGGAGATCAAGGACAGTTCATCTTCTTCTTCAGATTCTGATTCTTCAGGATCTTCTTCTCTAGCCTGAAAAGCGTTAGTGCATTTCTTGATATTGGATTTTAATGCAATAGACTTACCTTTCTTTTGAGGCTCATTTGCGTCCAGCTCTATTTCATGACTTCTCAAGGCACTGATAAGCTCTTCCAGAGAAACTTCATTCAGATTCTTTGCAATCTTGAATGCAGTCACCATAGGACCCCATCTTCTGGGTAAGCTTCTGATGATCTTCTTTACGTGATCAGCCTTGGTGTATCCCTTGTCAAGAACTCTCAATCCAGCAGTAAGAGTTTGAAATCTTGAAAACATCTTTTCAATGTCTTCATCATCCTCCATCTTGAAGGCTTCATATTTCTGGATTAAGGCGAGAGCTTTAGTCTCCTTGACTTGAGCATTTCCTTCATGAGTCATTTTCAAGGACTCATATATGTCATAGGCCGTTTCCCTGTTAGATATCTTCTCATACTCAGCATGAGAGATAGCATTCAGCAAAACAGTTCTGCATTTATGATGATTCCTGAAGAGCTTCTTCTGATCATCATTCATTTCTTGCCTTGTCAGCTTTACGCCTCTGGCATTTACTGGATGTTTGTAACCATCCATCAGAAGATCCCATAGATCACCATCTAGACCAAGAAAGTAACATTCCAGTTTATCTTTCCAGTATTCAAAGTTTTCACCATCAAATACCGGCGGTCTAGTATAACCATTGTTACCGTTGTATTGCTCAGCAGAGCCAGATGTAGATGCAGGTGTAGACTTTTCACTTTCATCAACCATCTTTTACTGAAGCGTTTTTCTCTTCCTGAATCTTTTCTAAACACGGTTAAGTGCTTGCACCTTAGAACCGGCGCTCTGATGCCAATTGAAGGATAGAAAAACACTTAGAAAGGGGGGTTTGAATAAGTGTAGCTTTAAAAACTTGACAGATAAAAATAAATTGCACAGTTATTTTTATCCTGGTTCGTTGTTAACTAAACTACTCCAGTCCACCCCCGCAGAGATGATTTACCTCAACTGAGGATTTAATCCACTAATCGCACGGATTACAATGGTTCTCCACTTAGTCAGCAACTAAGTCTTCCAGAGTCTTCTGATCACACACTGATCACTCCAGGAACAACTGCTTAGATACCCTCTAAGACTTTTCTAGAGTATACTGATCCACACGATCACTCTAGTTACAACCTGCTTAGATAACCTCTAAGACTTCCTAGAGTATTCTGATCCACACGATCACTCTAGTTCCTTACAACTTAATGTAATCAATTCTAAGAGTATTACAATTGCTTCTTAAAAGCGATAATCACAAACTGTGATATTTCTCTTAACGTTTAAGCTTAATCTCACTAATATATTACAACAGCAATGTAGTGAGCTTTGATGAAGATGAAGATTCTGAGCTTTGATTTGAACAGCGTTTCAGCAAGTTAATTTGAGTTGTTTTGGTGCAGAATCGTTTGAATCGTTTTTAATCGTTAACCTTGCTTCTCATCAGAATTTCATATTTATAGGCGTTGGAGAAGATGACCGTTGAGTGCATTTAATGCTTTGCGTGTTCCGTACAGCATCGCATTTAATGTTATACGCTTTTGTAAACTACCTCGAGCCTTGTTCACGCTGTGTCTACTGACGTAGCCTTTAATAGCTTTTAACGTTCCTTTTGTCAGTCAGCGTAGCTTGCCACTTGTACTTCCTTCTGATCTGATGTTTGTGAATACAACGTTTGAATATCATCAGAGTCAAACAGCTTGGTGCATAGCATCTTCTGATCTTCTGACCTTGAAGTGCTTCTGAGCGTGATACCATCAGAACTTCAGTGCTTCTGTTCTCTTGTTCTTCTGATGCTTCCATAGACCCATGTTCTGATTCTGCTTCGACCATCTTCTGATGTCTTGCCAGACCATGTTCTGATGTTGCATGCTGAACCCTTTGAGACAAAGCTTCTGAGCGCTGAATTATGCATACTCTATATATATTTCCTGAAAAGGAAATTGCATTGGATTAGAGTACCATATTATCTTAAGCAAAATTCATATTATTGTTATCATCAAAACTAAGATAATTGATCAGAACAAATCTTGTTCTAACATCCGGCTAGTGGATTATGAGATATGAATTTTCTGAGATCCGAAACCCTACATTCAACATCTTTTTTCTCTATAAAAATCCAAGTAATTTGCCAATTCGACCACTTTCCTCAAAGAACTGGCTTCCGAGGCAAACAAAAAAGTTGTAGATATCGTCGAAACTGTCAGGGCCACGCGGGAATTCAGCTCATATCACTTTCCCAATAGGATTTGTGAATTTTCTCGTATTTCCACTATTTAAACCATTCTTCACGTCGCACTTCCTTAAAGCCTCAAGAACTCTTTATCATTTTCTTCAATTTTTGAATGACGAAATGAACATCGTTAATAACTTATATCTCAAATAAATAGGGCAAATTTTAGGGTGCAACAGTGTGCGTGTGTGTGTGTTGTGCGTGTATGTATGTGGTTGTGTGCATGCGGGCATAATACTTCCAGAAACACCCTTGTGTCTTTACAATACCGAGCACTCATATAGACATGATCAGGGAATCAGGCGAGCTTTCCTACTCTGAAGCTTCAAGTCCTTTTGTTGGATATACCAATCATATAAGCATTTCACTTGAGTATTTTATTTGAAGAGGCTTGAGATATCTTCAAGTTAGTCACAATCATCAAAGAGTTGTAAAGATATCAGTGGTGATCATAAATCCTAATTCTCTAGCTTGATTGAGAAAAATAGTTTGATCAAACACATTGTTTATCTTTGACCGCTTGAGCTAGTTGCTTGAGTTAACATCAAACAAACTTCAAGTGTTGTTATTGCTTTAGGTGTTGTCATCATCAAAACCATGACATCATCAGGGCTAAATACACCTTGTTTATCTATGAGTTTTAATCACTTCTTGATTATATATGCAAGCACACAGTTTCATATTTGGTATCAGAACCACAGACAAACTCGCTAACCCTCCACACACATTCCTTCTTAAGATCAGTTAGGTCTGATTCATCAAACAATAACTCTGATTTTGGCCTATTAAAGTGAGTTAAATTTCAAAAGTGAAGAAATAATGGTTCATTGACAAGCCCCCCGATGATAGAAGGTATTTCCACTCCATCCAAACACATAGTCTGATGGGAATTATTAGTCTTAGACCGCATAACCACATACATATACTTAAAAATTTTAGGGACTCAGTAAAAAATCTAAAAGTATTGAGAGGCTATTTTAAGAAAATCGAGACATATGTAGAAGCAATAGAGTGCCAAGTTATAAAAAAATAAGAAGAAGAAAGTCTGGTTGATTCGAACTCTTAATTTTCAAGAAAATTGTCTTGTGCATAAAAAATATAAGGATGAGTAAATTCCAAACAAATTCGCTCAAGATAAGAGGAACCACAACAACCCAATTACCAGGAGGGCCGCCTACATAAATGGCCATATCATACGGTTGTGACTATTTTAGATCGTAGTAAGCTGAAGGAGTCCCTAAATCAACATCATCGACCCAAGGGAATGTCTCACACATATTGAGATCTACGACATGCTTTGGAACATGATACTTAATGATTCTTACCATCACATTTTTTCACCCAAAGAGAAAAAACGAGTTCGAGGAAGGCAAAATCGCTTACCCGCCCTTCCACTTTGCTTGAAAGAGATAAATGCCGAGACTTCACAACATCATTGGTCCACCGGAAAAAGTTTTCTCCTCCTCTCAAATGACTAAGTTCAAGTAGTTTTGTCGATCAATGACATGGAAGAAGAAGGAATGGGGGGCCCCGGGAATATAGAACCATCATGAAGAAGGATGGTGGCCACCACAAACTATAATGAAAGAAAATTAAAGTAAACAAAGATGAGTAGCATACTTATGGAAGCAAACTTATTAGTAGAAGATAGTTTGAATGTGTTCAAAGATGAGAGAACATACTTCTATGAAAAGCAACAAAGAGTTTTATGGAGAGAAGGAGAGAGTTTAATCAAGAAAGTAAAAAGAGGAACAAAAAAATTAATTTTATTAAACACTTTGGACCATGAGGTGAAAGAGAAAAAAATCAAAGGATCCTTGAGATTGGACATCCACTAGTAGTTGAGTGGCACGTCATCAAGGATTACATCATCGAGTCATAATGGAAGTTGTGGGTTCTAGGTAGTAATCGTGACACACATGTTTATAGGTCATCACTCTAGGGGTTACAAGCCTTGTATGGCGGAAGGGAAAGGCAAAAAAAACTATTAAGGTCTCATCACATTTTGACACACAGTGTCATGATTGTGAACAATACCCACATGAACAGTACATGAAACAGTATTCTTTAACAGTAAATTAAAGTTGGTTAATATAAAATAACGAAGTTGGTTAATAAACTCCTAGATATTAAAAATAACTTTTAATAATAAAATAAAGTTGGTTAATAAAATGTAAAAAGATGATTAATAAAGTGACAAAGTTGGTTAATAAACACTCATATATCATAAATAATTTTTATAATAAAATAAAATTGGTTAATAAAATATAAAAAGTTGGTTAATAAAATTATAAAATTGCTTAATTACAAAATTTTATATTGGTACCCCTTAATAAAAAATAAAAGAAAATTATATATTTTTTAAAAAAAATATTATATTATTATAATATTTTAATATTGGTGAATAGTAAAATACAGTATAATATAATATATGAAATGATGTAGAAATATCATTTCTCATAATTAAATCCACCGGGAATACTAATACTACCTGAGTTACTCAATGTCATCTCTGTATATATAGTTTCTTTTTCTTTGACACATTAAGTTGAATTTTTTCCCTACTTGACACATCTACATCTGCCAAACACATTTCCCAAAATGCCACAATCTAAAATTAATTTCCCAGATTGCCACACCTTCAAGGCATGTCGCCATTCAGAATGGAGAAAAGGTGGGCCCCATCGTCACAAGAAAGCATGTCGCCAATCAGGGTGGAGACATGGTGGGCCCTGTCTGTAAAAAGAAAGCATGTTGCCAATCAGGGTGGAGACAAGATATTTTCTGATTTTTTTTTTTCGTTTTTTTTTATTTTAAGTATTTTTGTTATATATAAATTACTTTTTTTATATATATTTATATTATATAAATCCAATAAATTATTTAAATGGTTTAAATACAGGTTTGATAATTAATTTTAATCAATTAAAAAAGGGTTAATGAACTTTTTCGTCCCTTTAAATACTTTAAATTTCGTTTTTAGTCCCTCCAGAATTTTCCTTCAAGAAATCGTCCTTTCAAAATTTTTCTTCCGAACTATTGGTCCCTAACATCAAATTTCGTAGCTAATTGGTGGCTAAAGTTGTAGCTAATCTCTAGCAAATTTGACGTTAGGGACCAATAGTTTAGACGAAAAATTTTGAAGGAACGATTTCTTAAAGAAAATTTTTGGAGGGACTAAAAACGAAATCTGCAATATTTAGAGGGACCAAAAAATTCATTAACCCATTAAAAAATAAATTAATTTTTTTAAACAAAATTAATACTAAATATTATTTAATACGAAATAAACTTTAATACAAAATATTAATTTAAAAACAAATATTATTAAACATAATTAATACTAATAATATTAATACGAAATTTCATACAAATAAAAAATCAGTGAAACAAATGACCATCGGTACCACAGGCAGGTGCTCTTCGCACACGAGGATGACCACGACCATATTGTTGTTCTTCTTCAGTTGGAGCAGGGTCGTCTTGTATTTCTTGTGTTAGAGGTGGAGGAGGAGACCAAATTTGACTTAACATTTCATAATTACTGACATAATCACTGACATTAAGATCCAAGTTTAAGTTTGGGGTGGATTGTGTGTGCGGCGGGTCATGGTGGGTCACGGTTGGGATGTAAGAAGTGGTGGGTGGTTCAGTGTATGAGGTTGAAGGGTTTTGTTGGATGTAAGGGGAATCAAAGTTTGGATGCGGGATAGGTGTGAATTGCATGGGTGGACGAATATAGGTCTGTTGGAATTGGGTTTGGTAGTTATAATTTGTTTGAGAGTGAGATGGGGTGTATTGGGTGTAGGAAGAGTATTGTGGGTCAATGTAAGGGTTGAGAGTATGTTGTTGGGAATAATTGGGGTTAACACGGTGTTGTTGGAAGGGTTGATGTTGTTGTTGGAAAGGTTGGGGTTGAGGTTGTTGTTGGAACGTTTGGTGTTGAGGTTGTTGTTGAAATAGTTGGGGTTGATGTTGTTGTTGAAATAGTTTGGGTTGAGGTTGTTGTCGTTGTTGTTGAGACTCACTTGGATGGTTTGTTGAATTTGGAATTGAACGCGGGTCAGTGAGAAAGTGTCTGTACGATGCATATATGAATGGAAGCGACCTATACCAATACATGTACTCTGCTGATGGTTTTGTCTCCTCCTGTTTATATAGGCATGCATGCTTCCCATCACGTCTGCGCCATGTCGCCAATTGGAATGGGGAAAAGGCCCCCTTGTCGCCATTTGCTTTGGCGTAAAGGACCATGTCGCCAATTGCTTTGGTGTAAAGCCCCCCATGTCGCCAATTGCTTTAGAGACAACCCCCCATGTCGCCAAATGCTTTGGAGACAAGGTCCCATGCGTGTTCCACGTGTAGCCATGCATGCAGCGTTGAGACTTTTTGCATGATAAATACTCTCAACATTATTTCTTTACATGCAAAAAATATAACCATCTTTCATGCAACAAATATAACCATCTTTCTTTACTTACAATCCATATCAATCAATTGCAATGGCACAAAATAAAATACCTTGTATCATTCATTTCAATGGAAATATCGTTACACATGAGAATATTGGGGTAGTTTTTTAGAATACAACTACCATTCTTGTCAAAGTTCATCGCAAATGTGATTTAGCGCACATGACAAAAAAAATAGAAGAAACAATGCAAAAAAAAATATCAGATATTTTTTATCGATATCCAATAATTGATGGAGCACGTGATAGTGTCACATACAATACTGCGAAGATCGAAGATGATGAAGATGTTACTTCAAGGCTTAATTGTCACACTAGGTTTAGTAGTGGACATCCATTGGAGTTGTATGTTTGTTTTCACGAGGCAGAGGAAGTTTATCCCACGCAATCGTCCCAAACACATCAATATCAACAAAGCCAGTCCTCCCTACACGGAGAGCCATCCCATACCAACATAACGAGCCATTGTTTCCGGAAGAAGAGGTTGATGATGATAGCGACTCTGATGATGCCAGGCAACTTTATTTGTTTGGTGGTTCTAGTGACGATTCAGGTGACGAAATTATTCCCGTGTCACAACCTTCTCCAGTACTTGATTTATACAACCCACCATATCACATGAGAAATCATGTTTCCGATCCTACTGGGCCTGTATCGGTCTTTGATTCCATAGACGAGGGTCATGAATGTGGAGGTTTAAAGGACGGCATGAAGTTTGAAAACAATGAAAGTTGTATGTATGCAATCCGTCAATATCACATTAAAAATAGTGTTGATTACGAGATTTATAAGTCTGATACGCAACGTTTCTTGGTTAGATGTCGGATCGAAGGATGCGGCTTCACATGTAGAGCATCATTACGAAAGGGGTGTGGTAAATGGGTTATTGGTAGAATTGGTGGACTACACACTTGCATGGCGTCTGCTATGTCACAAGATCACAATAAGCTTGACTCAAATCTTATCGCTCAAAGCATCAGAGCTCTTGTCAGCGATGACGCTTCAATCAAGGTGAAAACTATTATCGCTCATGTTCGTACAGTTTTCAACTACACGATATCTTATAAAAAAGGATGGCTTGTAAAGAACAAAGCAATCGAGTCTATTTATGGAAACTGGGAGGCTTCATACAACGACCTACCGCAATGGTTGTTAGTCATGCGAGAGCATCTTCCTGGAACCGTAATAGAACTAGAAATACTGCATGTATATTTAGATGATGGAACACAAATTAGTGGTGCAAGAATTTTCCATCGCCTTTTTTGGACATTTCAACCTTGTATCAGGGGTTTTGCCTATTGCAAACCAATTGTGCAAGTCGATGGCACATGGCTGTATGGAAAATATAGGGGAACGTTGCTAATGGTTGTTACACAAGATGGGAACGGTAACATTTTTTCAATCGCCTACGCATTGGTTGAAGGTGAGACCGAAGGGGCTTGGAGTTTTTTCCTGAAAAATTTGCGGCTCCACGTGACCCTTCAGTCCGATCTATGTTTGATATCTGATCGACACGAGTCTATAAAGACTGCATACAACAACCCAGACAATGACTGGAAAAATCCTCCTTCAGTGCATGTGTATTGCATCAGGCACATCGCACAAAATTTTATGCGAGCGATCAAGGACAAAGACCTTCGCAAAAAAGTTGTAAACATGAGTAATTTATTCTATATTTTTTTAGCATTATGTTCTTCAACTTTTAAACTCATATTTTTGTTATACTAATGTTTTTAATAATGCATACACAAGGTATGCTCTGACGGAGTCTACATACGCTTATTATCGAGAGGAAATCCGACAAACAGACATGGAAGCTTTCAACTGGATAGAGAATCTTCCAAGAGAAAAATGGTCGCGAGCTTATGACGGTGGAAGACGATGGGGTCACATGACAACTAACTTTGTTGAATCGTTGAACTCAGTGATGAAGGAAACAAGGAATTTACCTATTACATCACTGGTAAGATCAACATACTTCAGGATGGGCACATTGTTTGGGAGGCGAGGTCATGATTGGACAAAAATGTTGTCATCAAAGAAGGATTTCACAGATAATTGCATGAAAGGGATGACGAAAGAAGTAGAAAAATCTCACAGTTATAATGTCCTGAGTTTTGATCGTGAGAGAAACTATTTCGTCGTCCAAGAGACGGTTAATAATAACGAGTGTCGGCCACTTACTTATTATAACGTCGACCTCCAAAAACAAACATGTGACTGTGGACAATTTCAGACTTTTCATGTGCCCTGCTCGCATGCCATTGCAGCTTGTTCTCATGTCCGACTCAATTATATGATGTTTATCCCTCCTGTATTTAGAGTTTGAAATGTCTTCAAGGTATACGAACAAAGCTTCATCGGTGTTCTCAAAGAAAATCAATTGACTAAATATCAAGGCGATATTTTTTTACACAATGAAAGAATGCGACGAAACAAAAAAGGTCGCCCGAACAACACTCACATTAGGACTGAAATGGACACCGTTGAGAAAGTAAAAAGACGATGTGGAATCTATCAAGGATTACATATGCGGAAAAAATGTCTGCATCGACCAAATACAACAGGCCCTTCAAACTAGTTAGACATTGTTGACTACTTTAGAGATGTTGTTATATTATTAGTATTAATTATGTTTAATAATATTTGTTTTTAAATTAATATTTTGTACTAAATAAACAGGAGGAGACAAATTTTAGTACACATATTAAATTTTAGTACATGCCTATATAAACAGGAGGAGACAAAACCATCAGCAGATAAAACCGCCGGCGCTGCTGATGGTTTTGTCTCCTCCTGTTTTGTCTCCACCCTGATTGGCGACATGCTTCCTTTTTGTAGACAGAGCCCATCATGTCTCACCCTGATTGGCGACATGCTTTCTTGTGACGATGGGGCCTACCTTTTCTCCATTCTGAATGGCGACATGCCTTGAAGGTGTGGTCTGGGAAATTAATTTTAGATTGTGGCATTTTGGGAAATGTGTTTGACAGATGTGGCAAGTAGGGAAAAAATTCCATTAAATTGCACCTTTCATTGTTAGTATTAGTCACATGTACTGTTAGTATTAATGATGAATGAAAAGTACCATTAAGTTGCATCTTGATGATAGGCATGGCAATAAAACCCAGACCCGCGGGTACCCACCCGAACCCGCCCGAAGTTGACGGGGAAAACCCGCTTTGACTGAGTTTGGGTTCGGGTTTTCCCCGATTATAAAATATGGGGACGGGTCGGGTAATGGAGACACTAATACCCACCCCGAACCCGTCCCTAAACCCGCCCCGTTTATTTTATCATGTACACTATTATTTATATTTCATAATTTATATTAATAAATATGTGGTTGATGTTTTGATAATTTGATTTGTATTTATTATTTTAAATATTTAAAATGTATGTATGAAATTTTTTGAGATTGTTTTATTTTGTTATTTATAATGTAATTTGATTTTTGAAAAAGTAAATATTTTTATTAAAAAAATTAATTTTACGAAATAGATAGTAGCGGGGATACCCGAACCCAATCCAAACCCGTTTGGGACGGGTTTGAGTTTTAATTCTCCATCCCCGTTTGGGTTTGGGACAGAGAACGGGAATTGATTGGAGTTTCGGGTTTGGGAAACGTAAAAACCGTCCCCGACCCACCCCGTTGTCATGCCTACTTGATGATGAACAATGAGAACCACTGCAGCAGCGCTGGCGAAAAGGCAAGAGATTCCGCCACCCACGACAAAGTGAGAGAAAAAACAAACACACGATCTTTGTAGAGTTTGAGTTACTCAATGCCATCACAGTATAGTTCATTTTCCTTACATATTAAGTTGCATTTTTCATTGTTAGTATTAATTACATGTATTGTTAGCAATGAACAAAGACGTACCATTAAATTGCATGTTCGTGATGAACAATGAGAACCACTACTCATCAATGTGTCTGAGAAATACGTTTACACAAATAGTTTTCAAAGTAATGGTGATGTTTATTCTATGCAATCTTCCACATGAGCTAGGAAGTATGAGTGGAGAGTTTGATATTAAAGGTGGTAATTATTACCCTCCTCCAAATCCAATACTTTAGGCCAGTTTGTTTTTGCCATTTTTTAAAATTGATTTTTGTTGTTTAAAAAAAATTTGTTTAAAAAAATTTTACAAATTTTTTTTTATAAAAGTTTCAAATGAAAATTCGGTTTGAATTATTATTCTTAAAATATTATTTTAGGTATTTTATTTTTTTATTGAAACTTTTTTTGGATATCAAAATTTCAAAAAATCACTTAATTTTGAATTTTTTTCAAATGAATTTTTATAAAAATCATTTTTGAAATACTACTTTTTAAAAAAATTATAATTTTAACTATGTTTTAGTTTAAATAATATTAGTTTATGTTATAGGATGTCAAAAGTAATGTTTCAATTAAAAAAAACAAATATAAAAAAATTTGTAATATTTTAAAAAACAATTTTATAAAATCTATTTTCAAAAATATAAAGAAAAAAAAATTTTTTAACTGAAATAAACATGCTCTTTATGGTCCTGATAGTAGTGGAAGAAAGAAGAAAGATAGCATTGGTGGTGGGAGCGGTAATGGACCTAATAACAAAGAGTTACACATGTTTGTTTGTTTGGAGTTCAAGTACTTCACCTATTTCCGAAGGGAATCTTAAACATGTTGTTAATAAAGCTGTTTTTGGAACTGTTGAACCTTAAAATTTATTCTCCATCAATAGATAAGAGAAAATTGTTGGGGAGATTTCCAATTTAGATCTTAGATGGAACAACCAGACTTTATTTATCTCCTAGACAAAATTCGAATTGCGATGTTTCCCTTTCTCTGCTTAGCACAAGAATAATTAGATAAGAGAAAATGAAAACCACCTCTTGATCAAATTATAAACTTCCTTGGGCTTAAATGTCTGGGCCACATGTCCAGCACCCTGTGTTACAATAGAATGACAACAAAAACGATTATTGCTATTAAATTTACGAGTAACTATTGATTGAACTTATAAATTAAATAACCAAAGATAACATTCTCAAATTTAAGACTATACTTGCCTTTACGGTCGCATATGTTAAGTAATGGTCTTGTTTCATTTTGTATATTTCCGTGAATCTGTGTGAATTATTCAATATAATTAATTAATAAAACAGTACATGTGTTTTGTTTCACCCATTAAAGAGCTGAGAAAAATGTAATTACCCTGCAACTTGACCTTCAACAAACCATGCACGCCATTTGTCATGTATGCTCATATTCAATGACTTTATCCATTCTTGTGTACCCACTTGTGGTATTGCCATGTCAAGATCAGAACTGCAGTTTATCACCTAAATAATGAGTCTCTAACTAACAAACCAACTAACTTGTATATTTTGTTACAAACTGTGGAGGAACGAAAATTACCTATAAACGAGAGCTTGGATATTGGCATTGGTGAGATTGCGATAATAATCTATAACACTAGGTTGTAGATTTTGTGTGTATTCCAAAGTTTTGTTGCATCTCAAGAACTCCCCTTTAGTTCCCTATTTAAATTATATTATTGAATGAAATGTTTAGCTGCTCAATGAAAAGTTCAATTAGTAATTATCATTACATTATAAATGACAGAATATGCAGAATTACCTCTCTTATATGAAGGGCTTTCCTTACATTTTCATCGTTTGCCCATATGTTCACAAGAATATGATAATAACTCTAAAAACAGTTGATAATTTAATCAAGTTAGTTCTACATAATTTGGAGGAAGAGTGTAAATATATATATGAGAGACAGACAGAGAGATTTTCTTAACTCTACACCGTAATTCTTGATCATCTTGAACTGGTTGTTGAATCAATTGGTTCACAGCAGGTGTAGTCATACAGAGAGGTTCTAAAATTTGTTGTTGGTTTATATAACGAACTAGCTACAAATCAATGTTTTATTTGATTAATTACTTTTCGTGTTAAAATGCATAACTTGATCACTATGAATAGGCCAAATGCAGTGTCATACTAACCTCAGAATAAGCTTTATAATCTGAGACACACTTTGTGTTGTCTGGATCGATGTTCACATAATTACCCTTACAATTTTCTTCCAGCGACTGCAACAACAGTTGGCAATTTGTATAATATAATGATAATGATGATGATCATGGGACGGAAGGAAGTAATTTGAATGAAAAAGATAGTAATTTAGACATGGTGGAAATAAAACCTCATAAAGTTCTTTTGGTATTAGAGACATATGGTAAGCATATAAAACTTGTGTGCTATAAATCTGATGTGTGTCAACAGATGGGCTTGCAATCACATAACCCTAATGATAAGAATGAGACAATTAGTTATATATAGTAGTTTTAAAAACATTTAGCAAAGTAGAAAATTGTGATGTTTCTTACTTTGATGTTTATGTGTGGCACATGTCTTGCTTGGTTTCCTGTAGTTGAAGTATGCATTGAAAAAAATACAGAATAATGCCAAATTTTAACTCATCAAATTAAACATTTGTCACTGGTACCTTGATATACTTTTTGAACAAGAGGACCCGTAATTATTCCTGAATATGAGCCACCACCAATATAAAATGGATTTGAGCTAAACTTTGAATGAACAACAAGCCACTGCATTAATTTAAAGAGACGTAAGTACAATTGGATAAATTCTGTAGTCAAGTTTCTTTTAAACTAGACTTGGTGTTGTAACATTTTGCATTGATGAATTATAAACATATTATAAGTAATGGAATTAAAATAAGGTGTTTGTTTACCTTTTGTATAAAAGAATATGCATGATCCACCCATAGTGTATCACTGCTGTAGTAGCCTTGTTGCGTTTGGGAGTAAGAAAATCCAGTCCCAACTGGAATATCTATGTAAATCATATTCAACATGTGTCCAACCATATGGATTCAATTTAAGGTTTGGAAGGTTGTCACTGTAATCGTCACCCATTGTTAAAGGCCCTGTAAGAAGGATATTTAAAGCATAACTATGCCTGGACCGTGTTAAGCAGAAGAATATAACAAGGGAGGAGGATCCTTTACCATTTTCAAAAAAGAATGCGGAAAGGCCAGAGCATCCTGGACCTCCAACAAACCAAAGTAAAACAGGATCAATGAGGGGATTTGTTTGAGACTCCACAAAATAGTAAAATATTTGCACCTTTTCACCTTCTCCCACTCCTATGTATCTACACAATACGCATTTATAATCACTACTATGTTATATAAGCATATAGAGAAGAATGAATTTGAATAGAAGAAGAAGAAGAAGAAAGAAACAGACCCAGTTTGAAGGTTGAATGGAAGTTGACCATCAAAACCCGGCAGGTTCTTGACAATAGAACCGGAAGAAATCATGAATGGCACAAGAAGCATCAGAGTAACAATTCTCCAACCCATCGTCACACTAGAAAGGAAGATTTTGATTCAGATTCAAATTGATTATATAAAAGAAATTGATAAACTAAACTCACCATATATAGAAGGTCAGTGGGTGGATGTTGGACACAGGTGCTCAATGCTCATTGTACTATTTTAAAATAAAAATCATTTGGCTAGAATGGACTTTTGCTACCACTCATATTTTAAAACCTACTTTTTCATTTAACACGACTCATTCATGTGTTAGAAGTATTAAAGGGTAATTTAGTATTTTCTATTTTAGTGATAACTTAGTCATTAAGTTTATCTTCTTTTAGGGTCTATGTGACAACTTTTGTTTTTGTATAAATAGGTTAATGTAGGTTTCCTTTATTGTAATTCCTCTTCTTACACATTAATAATTGCCGTCATTCTCTCTTTTATTCCTCCTTGTTTTCACCATCTTATACAACAACAAATGGTATCTAGAGCTCTTGGTTCTGATTTAGAAACCACTGGGAAATACACGGGAAACACGAGTGATTTTGAGTTGTGTGTTTGATTTTGATTTTGGGTTCATGTTGAATCATTAAACAAAATCTGAACAGAATCATACTTTCTGATTCTGTGGGTTTTAGGGAAACACTGTGTGTGAGATCTGAGTGTGAATTGTACAAGGTTTAAGATGAGTGGAGGAAGCAGTTTGAATACCAACCTTCCAGTGTTTGATGGAAAAAACTGGAATTGTTGGATGATTCAGATGCGTGTATTATTTGGTGCTCAAGATGTTCTAGATCTTGTCACTGAAGAATACGTTCCAGTTGCAGCAGATGCAACAGAACAGGAGAAAGAGACGCCAAGAGCTACAAAGAAGAAGGATCAGAAAGCATTGTTCTACATCCATCAGTGTGTGGATGCCAAGGTGTTTGAGAAGATTGTTGATTCGACGACGTCGAAGGAGGCGTGGGATATACTGGTCAGATGTTACGGTGGTGAAGCTTCAATCCCTGCGAAAGCAATATGAGAACCTCAACATGAAGAACAGTGAGAAGGTTTCAGAGTATATCTCCAGAGTGATTCTGATCACTAATGAGATGAAGGCTTGTGGAGAAACCCTTTCTGAACAGGTAATCATTGAGAAGATTCTGAGGTCGTTCACTCCTCAATTTGATTACATTGTTGTTTCTATTGAACATTCTAAAGATCTGGAAACCATGAGAATAAAATAGTTGCAAAGTAGTCTAGAAGCACAGGAGTTGCGTCTGACTGAGAGAACTTCTGAGAGGGAGTTGCACAAGACCAGAAGCAGAATAGACGTGGTGATAGATTCCAGAAGTCAAAAACCTCAACTTCTAATGAGAAGAAGTATCAGAAGGGAAAGGAGAAGTATGACAAGAAGAAGGTTCAATGTTACTATTGTAAACAATTTGGCCATTTTGCTAGAGATTGTAGGTCAAACAAGGGAAGGAAATCAGTAGAAGCAAATATAGCCAGAGGAGATTCTGATGAACCTGTGCTACTGATGGCTTATGATTTTGAACAGTGTTCAGAAGATTGGTGGTATATGGAAACTGGGTGTTCAAATCACTTGACTGGAAACAAACAATGGCTGATAGATTTTGACTCCAGAAGGAGAACAAAGATCATATGTGCTGATGATAAGTACCTTAATGCAGAAGGTATGGGAAATATCAAAGTCAAAGTGAAGAATGGGAAGAATCTCCTGATCAAAGACGTTTGGTATGTTCTTGGTATTAAAATAAATCTGATGAGTGTGGGTCAGCTCATTGAGAAAGGTTTCTCATTTGTTATGAAAGACAACCTCCTGACGTTGCATGATTCCAATCAGAAGTTGATTATGAAGTATGAAAAGGGAAGCAACAGAACATTCAAGGTGAATGTAGAAACAGCTGAAGTAGAGTGTCTTAGTTCAGAAGGCGCTGAAGGTGAAAGTAAGTTGTGGCACAAGAGGTTGGGGCATTTGAACTATAGAAGCTTAGGGCATCTAAGTTCTAAGAAGCTTGTACATGGCATTTCGAAGATTGTGAAGCTTGAGAAGTCATGTGAGGTATGCATCAGAAGTAGCCCCCAGAGCAAATCATGCTTTGGGAGTAGTACATTCTGATGTATGTGGACCATTTCCAGTACCTTCACTTGGAGGAAAGAAATACTTTGTATCTTCTGTGGATGAATTCACAAGAATGACATGCGTAACACTCATCAAGTTCAAGTATGAAGTGTTTACTGAGTTTCAGAATTTCAAGGTGAAGGCTGAGAAGCAGAGTGGTCAGAAGTTGAAAATTCTCAGTACGGATGGTGGAGGTGAGTATAACTCCACAGAATTCCAGAAGTTCTGTGAGGAGAATGGAATAGAACATGAGGTCACTGCTCCATATACTCCTCAGCACAATGGTCTTGCTGAAAAAAGAAACAGAACTCTGTTTGATATGTCTAGAAGTATGCTGAAAGAGAAGAAGCTACCTCATACTCTGTGGGGAGAAGCTGTTGCCACGGCAGCATATGTTCTGGACAGGTGTCCAACTAAGAAGTTGAAGGAAATTGTTCCTTTAGAGAAATGGACTGGAGATAAGCAAAGTGTTAGTCATCTGAAGGTTTTTGGTTCTGTATGTTACAAACATGTTCCAGAAGCTATAAGACAGAAGTTTGATGATAGAAGCAAAGTAATGTTACTGGTGGGGTACCACAGTACAGGTGCGTATAAGCTTTATTGTCTAAAAACTAATAAAGTTGAAGTCTTAACACCCTATTTTTATTAGATTTTATTTAATTAGGATTACTTGATATTTGGTATTGTTTGTGTGTTTTATTTAATTATTGTTTGAGTGATTATTATTTAATTATGTGGTAATATATCATTTAGCTAATTAATTAATGGTAGAATTATATTATAATTAGCTATTGGGCTTAGTTGAATTAGAAATGAGAATAGTGGATGGGTTAAGCCCAATAAGGTAATGAGAGTTAGAAGAGGATTTTATGACTTAACCTAAATTAGAGAGAAAGATAGAAAGATAGAAAGAAGAGAAAGAGGCAAGAGAAGAACAAATAGGGGATTGATAGATTTCATCAAGAGGGTGGATTAAGATCTAAAGGTAAGGGTTCGAATCTAAATTCTTGTAGAATCTATGATTGAGTAATGTGTTTGTATATGTGTTGTCTTAAATCTTTGAGATTTCATGAAAATGTGGAAACCCTAACTTTTATGCTAATTTCTATGGATTTGTATGATTAAACATGATTTTGATGATGAATGTTGTTGAATGATGATGAATATTAGTAGTATTTGCTATTTATTTGTGTCTGGAAGTGATTTGGTGTGGTGGAGTGTGATTTTCGTAGTTCTGAGTTTTCTGGTTTTTTTTTCTGCAAAATTGCATGTCCGCTAAGTGGCCCCTGGCTTGCTAAGCGGATGCTGTTTGTTTTTCAAAAATAGAAGGGGCGCGCTAAGCGGACCCATCCCGCTAAGCGGAACCCAGTTTTAGTTCGCTTCTGTTGCTAGCCGCTTGACGCTCGCTAAGCGAACACTGCTGTATGGAACTTTTTCCAAAACTTTGAAATATTGTATCTTTTGATCCGTAACTCCTTTTTAGGTGCCGTTTGAAGCATATTGAAGCTTAAATAATTTTCTATCATATGATAGAGTAGGATTGGTTGGCACTTGTTTAATTAATTAGGATGTTAATTGTGAATAACATGTAATTATGTGTGTATGTTATGGATGAATTGTGCATGATCAATGTTCAAGGATGTATTGTGTAATATGATAACCGTGAATTATATGATTGATTTCTAAATGTTAATTGGTGTTTGAGATTGGATTGAATGTCATGTTGTGTAATGTTGTGCAAATTTGTAAAGATGTGATTGTGTAGTTTAAGAGATAGAGAGATCGTCTTAAATGCATGAGTCTTTAAAAGTGGCAATGTTGGGTAATCTCGCGAAAGTTATTTACTTGTCTCAAATCTAGCGCCGAATGAGATTTGAAAGCTTAACACGGAACAAGGCTTTTTAGGTGGTTATCTAGTCTATAGAGGAAAGACAATCGACATGACCGGAAATGATAACGGATGGGATCCACATGCATATTGCATAGAATTATACTTGAGTCGCACGTGACGGTGTGAATTGTGTTTTGTGTGATTTTGCAATATGATTGGCGTGGATTAATTATGTGATAAGTGATGCATAATGTGGAATTTTGTGTGATAATTGTATACTTGATGGCATTTCATTAGTGGATTACAATTGTTGAATTGGTAATTGGATATAATTACTTGAATGATGGAACTTGGTTGTTTAATGATAAAACATGTCAACTTTAATGTATGGTTATAGAAGCATGTTTTATGAAGAGTGATGAATTGTGAAATGTACGCTAGTTTATGTTGCATTTCCCATTATTATATTTTCTATGATAATTTGAATTCTCACCCTTTTGTTTGAATGTTGCCCTTTGTTGGTAACATGTAGGTTCAGACAAATAGTAGCTTGTTTGTGGCTTAGCGTAAGAGCTCCGAGTATTGTTATTTGATTAGGTAGCAAGTCATATGCTCTGGTCATGTAACACTTGGGGGGATTTCATTGACTTATGCTCATGTTTTGAACATTTCTATCTTTATGTTTTGTTGAATATTTTGGATGTATGTGTTAACATCTAGATATGTTATTTTAAAGTCTTGTAGCCTAGATTTGTGAATTCAAGTAGCATGGATGTTAATGTTACTTTGAATTGGTAGATGAATATGGTATGGGACATATTCATTGAATTTTATGTGATAGCAATTCTTTTATTTTCCGCAAGCGTTAATGCATAAAGTATGGAAGCATGAGATTTACATTATTGTGTTACAATATGATCTTTGCATATTATGAATATTGTTTGTATGTTATTTGGGATTTTCATTTTATGGAAATCAACATGTGGTGCCGTTTTTCCTTATGCATGATTACTCTATGAGATTGTATGATATATTTGGGGTTAGAAAATGGGTGTTACAGAAGTCAGCATAGACGTTATTGTGAAAGAATCAGAAGTTTAGGATTGGAGTAAATCTCAATCAAACTCTAGTGTAGTGCCAACCCTAGAAATAATTTTTGAAGACGTGTCAGAAGTTGAAAGTTCTGAAGATGAGTCAGAGTCAGAAGATGATTCTGAAGACTCTGAAGATGAAGATGATGAATTTGATTCTGATCCAGATTCTAATGATGATCCAGAATCTAGTGGTGATCATATTTATGGAAGGGAAAACTATGAAGTCGTAGGTTTTGGAGGACAAGCTTCTAGAGATGATCATGTTACTGAAGGTGGTAATTCTGAAGGAAGCAGTTCTGGACAAGGTAGCAGTTCAGAAGTTCCTGAGATTAGAAGTTCTGAAGAAGTTTCAGAACAAGTTTAGAGATCACAGAGAATTATACAAATACCATGAAGGTTTGCAGATTTCAACATGTTCTAAGATACTGAAGTAGATTCTGAAGGAAAAGTCGTTTAGTGTGCCACATTGGTAGATTCCGAGCCAGTGAGTATTGAAGAAGTGCTCAAGAAGAAAGTCTGGTTGAATGCCAAGAAAGAAGAACTTGAGGCTATAGAAAGAAACAAGACTTGGAAGTTGACTAAACCTCTGAAGGAGAAGAAAGCCATCAGCGTTAGATGGGTTTTCAAGGAGAAGTTTAAGCCAGATGGATCAATTGGCAAATACAAAGCGAGACTAGTGGCTATAGGTTTTCTTCAAAAACCTGGGTTAGATTACTTTGAAGTGTTTACACTTGTAGCCAGACATGAAACAATCAGATTGGTGATTGCTCTTGCTGCAAACAGAAGTTGGCCCTTGATGCATCTGGATGTAAAGTCTGCATTTCTGAACGGTCCATTACAGGAAGAGGTATATGTGTCACAACCTCCTGGATTTGTGAAAAAGAATCAGGAAGGGATGGTGTACAAATTACATAAAGCTTTGTATGGATTGAAACAAGCACCCAGAGCTTGGAATTTGAAGATTGATTCATTTTTCAAGAAGCAAGGGTTTCAGAAGTGTGAGATGGAATATGGTGTTTACGTGCAGCACTTTGATAGCAATATGATTATGGTGTGTCTCTATGTTGATGACATATTGCTAACAGGAAGTTGTTCAGAAGTTCTGATGAAGTTCAAAGAAGTTCTGATGAATGAGTTTGAGACGACAGATCTAGGAAAGATGGTATATCTTCTAGGGATGGAGATTCTGTACTCAAAGAAGGGTAACATTCTACATCAGCTGAAGTATGAACTTGAACTTCTGAAGAGATTTAAGTTGCAGAATTGTAAAACTGTTGTAACACCATCAGAAACCAATCATAAATTGGATTCTAACTTTGATGGTGATTATGTGGATGCTACAACCTTCAAACAATTGGTTGGTTCTCTAAGGTATTTGTGTAATACCAGACCTGATATTTGTTATGCAGTTGGGATGGTTAGTAGATTCATGAGTAAACCAAAGTGGTCCTATTACCAAGTTGCTGTCAGGATTCTGAGGTATATTAAGGGAACTCTGAAGTATGGAGTGTTATTTCCTTCTGGAAGAAAGGCAGAACCAGAGTTGATGAGCTACTCTGACTCTAACTGGTGTGGAGATAGAGTTGATAAAAGAAGTACTTCTGGATACTTGTTTAAGTTTCTGGGAGGTCCTATTCCTTGGAGTTCCAAGAAGCAACATGTTGTTGCTCTATCAACGTGTGAAGCCGAGTACATTGCAGGTGCTGTAGCTGCATGTCAAGCTGTTTGGCTTCTGAATCTATTAGAAGATCTGAAGGTTAAGATAGATAAACCTCTGAAGTTGATGATTGATAACAAGTCTGTAATCAATCATGCCAAGAATCCAGTGCTGCATGGAAGAAGCAAGCATATTGAGACGAAGTATCATTTTCTCAGAGGTCAAGTACAACAAGGAGTGTTAGAAGTTCTGCACTGCAGCACCCAAAAGCAGCTGGCAGATGTTCTGACGAAGGCAATCAAGACAAACCAATTTCTTCGCTTGAGGAGTGAAATTGGTGTTGTTAGTTTATGATAAATAAAAAAATTAAGAGATGGTATTAAAGGGTAATTTAGTATTTTTCTATTTTAGTGATAACTTAGCCATTAAGTTTATCTTCTTTTAGGGCCTAAGTGGCAACTTTTGTTTTTGTATAAACTAGATTGTTGACCCGCACGTTGCACGGTTGACCTATAATATATTATTGTCACTGTATATAATATTTTAAACTTTAAAATATTGTTATTATATTTATTACTATGACTATAAATCTAGAAAAAAAAATATATATTCAATGATGTTAATTCAATATTACACATTTATATACACACGATTATGAATATAATAATAAAAATAAATAATTAGTTGATTTAATTGTTAATTAAAATTTGCATCAAGAGAATAAGAGAACTTTAGTACAAATGAATATAATAATAACAATAATAATATCATAGAAATGAGAATATATTAGGATTAAAAATATATGTATATGTTAACAACAATCTCATAGACTTCTACAACCACCATGATGCAATACTTAAAATAATGGAAGTTTCATATATATCTTGTACTCCTGATTCAAGAGAAAAAATAGTTATATTTATGTTATTCAATACAAAAATAAGAAATAAGAAAGAAAGGTAGAATAAAGAACTAACAAAAAATATATCAATAAAAAGAGGAGTTTTAAATTATGCAAATATATGGCTATAGATATCATCTTACCTGAATGAATATTAGACTTTAAAAACAAGAATAATGTAATACACTTTTATCATCATCTTCGGATTCACATAGAAAAAAAATCATATTCACATCAACTAATAAAAAACTATAAAAATAGTTAGATATGAGACTAACAAAAGTTATATCAATATAAACGAAAGTTTAAATATTTGAAATAAATATCGAGTTTATATTATACCAAAGAACAAATGGCAAGATACATATGTAAAGTGAAACAAAAATAATTTTACAAAATAAGAAGATCACCATCAAGCACCACCAATGATTTGTCTGCAAAAACAATGATAACTCAATACACATGTATATACACACATGCATATGAATAGAACAATAATAAATAACGAAAATAATAACCAATTAAATTAAATTATTAATTATATAATTGAAGTTACAGAACATAAAAAGATGTAACCGCAATATTTATTTGGTATATTAATACATTTATTTTTTCTAAATTATTTTTTGTCATAATTAAATAATAAGAGTTATAGAATAGCAAAACAAAATAGTTTAAATATTTATGAGTCTTACTTACATATTATTTCATCAATAAATTTTTTAAGTTATCATTATTAGGATATTATATTTACTTTTATTCTTTAACCTTTCTCTGTTATTATTATTCATTTTTTTCATATTTTTTAAGGGATTCGAGTAATTTTATATTTATTCCAACAATGATATGTTTAAATTATTATTATTATTATTATTATTATTATTATTATTATTATTATTATTATTATTATCATCATTACTATTTTTAATATTATTATATTATTTTTATTTGTTTGAATAGTAAAGTAGGTTATTGTAATATTATATTTACTCTAATTATCTAACTATTCACTAACTTTATTATTCACATTTTTATATTTTTTAGATATTTTTTTATTCATTAGTTTTAGTTCATAGTTATTCTATTCATTATTGCTAGTATAAAGTTTTAAAAAAAATTTTTATTAATTTAATTTAATGCAATTTTTATTAAAAAAATATTTATGTAATTTAGAAGATTTTTTTATAGGGAAATTCCTTTTAGCTAATTTTTTTATTATTATACTTATTATTATTGTTATTTTTTATTATTATTATAATAGAATATTTATCCTAATATTTATATTTGAATAAGTAAGTTATTTTTTAAACGTAGATATTTTTTAGATGGAGAAAGAAAAAGGAAATAAAAAAAAATGAAATTGAAGTATTTACCATATAAGAGCTAATATAAAATAAAAAAGTATAAATGTATCGTATAAGAGGTGTTAGAAGTAAGGCCAAAGGTGAAGAATACCTACAAATTAACATGTATATATTTCAATTGATTTTTATAAAAGAATATAGACTTGAGTTAAATTTTAAATTAAATAAAATTATACCATATCTTTTAAAATAACCTTACCAACATCAACAAAGCATGATAAGTCAAATATATACTTTTCCTCATTGGAGACAAATAATAGAACCAATATCTCTTCATGCAAATTTTAAATAGTTTAAACATACGTGTTTTTTTATTTAATTTTACAAAATTAAGACAATTAGTTGTCAGAGTAAAAAAATTGACATGATTTTCTATAAGTAAAATCACTTGTTTTGAAATAGTGAATGATTGAAATATATGAAGTTATTTGAGACAAAAATATATTATATTACACTTGGAACGACTAATAAGTTGGACGAATCTCAGACATCAAAGTATACAAAGTTACCTGCGACATAGATGTTTTATGTTAAACTTGAAACAACATGTTAGAGATATGAGAAAACCAACAATTATATATAACTGAGATCTCATTACGTATGGAAAATTTATTTTTTATGACTCTATAATTCATAAATCTAACGATAAAAAATAAAAAACTTACAATTTTGGTGATAGGAGGAATCTCATAAACTCCATAATCTACAATTTATTATATGGAATAGTGCAATTAAAAGAATTTATTTGTGAAAAGAGAGTGCACATGACCATGATAAATAATATCTTGATGATACTTTGTGTTTTCTCATGCTTGATAGGTAGTATAAGCACGTTATTTATATGTTAAGGAATATTTCAAAGAAAATTGAAATGTGCAAGTGAAAGAGTTTCGTTACAAATTATAAAATATTTAGTGCAATAATTAAGAATGAATTCATTGTTACAAATTGTAAAATATTTAATGTAATATTTAAAAATGAATGCATAACGTTTTATGAAGAAATTTCAGTTACAAATTAAATGAAATGTTAAAAAATGAATTTTATTAACATGCTTAGTGAAAAAAATAAATTTTTGTTTCAATAATTAAAAAAATAATTTAAAATGATAGTATTTTAAATGATCAATATACTATTTGTGATATTAAATAAGAAAATATTTTTATAAGAACATTTTTTTCTAGCTAAAATTTTATAAGGATATTTTTCATCTTACTAAATATAAATAAGAATTTTTTTATAGGAACTTTTTTTTTCTAGCTAAGATTTTTAAAGTAAATAGAATACAAAAAGTGAGAATCTGTTATGAAATTAACAAATCAATATAGAGATGAATGATATATGGAGGAGAGAAAGAGAAGAGAGAAAGTGGTATTCTATTATCTTCTTCAAGAAGTATATCATTTACATTGCAAAGTGGACCTTATTTATAGGACATTAGGAAGGTGAAAAATCATAACCTTACTATACCACTTAATAGGGAATATGAAGATGAAAGGTTAGAATACATATGGACATCCACAATAATATTTATTCATAACACTCCCCCTTGGATGTCCATTGAGGATATGCCTCGTTAAAACCTTACTAGAGAAAACCCGGTGGGAAAAAATCTAGTGAAGGAAAAAGAGTACAATATCCTTTGAATGTGAACTGCCTCGTTAAAAACCTTACCAAAAAAAACCCAGTGGGACAAAACCATGGTGAAGGGAAAAAGAGTGCAGAAAATATTTATTTCTCCTCCTCATACATACATTTATATGTGAGACGATATTATTTGTAGTAATTACTTAAAATGTCTTCTTCGAAGTGACTTCATGTAGTGATAATAGTTATGCGAGACTTTATGAAGTTGTTGCCATGATTTATTTCATAGATCTCCATGAAATAGTTGCACCATCACATGTAAACAAATAACCTCTTTCTGATCTACCATTGTGAGAATCTGACAAGTAACCTACATCTCTAAGATAACGAAGTATATGTTTGACTCTGCTCAAATGTCTTTGTGTAGGCGAATAATTGTATCTTGGTAATAGATTGACCACAAACGATATATTGAGACGTGTATAATTAACAAGGTACATTATGCTCCAATTGCACCAAGATATGGTACTTCAGGACCAAACAATTTTTGTAATCATTTTCTTGAGGCCTGAAAGGATCTTTCTCTACCTCTAATGATATAACAATCATTAGAGTAGATAATGGATGATATTTGTCCATATAGAATTATTTCAACACTTTTTTTATATAGCCTTCTTGATGTACAAATATTTTTTTTGTCCACATGCTCCATTTGCAATTCTAGACATATTTTATCTTTTCTAGGTCCTTCATCTCAAACTCTTTATTTAAGGAATTTATAGCTTTTGGAAGCTCTTTAGGAGTTCCAATAATATGTATGTCATTCACATAGATAACTAGTATTGCAAATTCTTTTCTACATCATTTTATTAAAATACAAGTACAAATTAAATTATTTGTATATTCATCATTTAGTAAATATTCACTGAGGCGATTATACCACATGCATCCAGATTCTTTCAGCTCATACAGAGACTTGTTCAATTTGATGTAGTAGTTTTCTCGAGATCCATAATTACGTGCCTCTGGTATATTGAACCCTTCAGGGAGTTTCATGTAAATGTCACTATTAAGTGAACCATATAAATAAGATGTCATTACATCCATCATGTTTAAATTAAGCCCTTCATGTGTTACAAGGCTAATTAATTATCAAAAATCGATTGAATCCACTACAGGTGAATATGTTTTTATCAAAATCAATCTTAGGTCTTTGTGAAAATCATTGAGCAATAAATCAAATTTTATATTATTCTTATTTTTCTTTTTCACAAAAACTCATTTATATCACATTAGTTTCACACCTTGAGGTGTTCGGACTACAGGTCCAAAAATGAGTTACTTGTAAAGTGAGTTTTATTCTTCTTCAATTGAATATATTTATTTTGGCCAATTCTCACTTAGTCTACAATCTTTAATAGACTTTGACTCATGATCCTCGTTATCATTAATCACTTTTAGCGTTATATTGTATACAAAGACATTGTCAATAATGACTTTATTTGGTTATCTCAATTTTGGTTCCATTCCATTTCATCCATGACATAATTTATTGAGATCTCTTTATTTCATATTTCAAGTACTTGATTTGTTCTTCTGGAACTGAAAATTAAATTAGATCAAAGTGCTCTTAGCATTTTCATATCCTCTCTTGGGTCATCTTTAGTTTCTTTTCTTAGTAGGGGGCTTTTAACATTGGAACCGACTTTCATACCACGCTTCAGGCGCAGCTACAACTCATTTGCAATATTATATTATCCAATAGGAGAATCCACTTTGAGTGGAGTATTACCAGCTGATAATTTATTTCATAAACTTTGCAAATGAATAATATTTTGAACTTTTGGTTCATATTGATTTGTACGAGGATCAAGACAACAATTTATTTTAACTTGTTCATTTGAACTTCTTGTTCATGATTTCAGCTGTTCATTTCCCTCCCCCTAATATTGGGAAAATTAATTTATCAAGTGATAATCAGCCTACTGGGCTGCAATCAAGTATTTGATTATTTTCTCAAATTATATCCTCAAAATTGAGAGTCATATTAATTATATTTTTCCAATATTCTATCATGACTCATCTTAATGTATTATATTGGAGCAATTGGAATTTACACAACACATCCAAATGTTCACTAAGATGAGAAGTATAAGAATAAATTAGGGAGGACTAAGATATAGTATCTTGTTGGCTTAATGCGAATAAATATATTAATATCATACTTAGGGTGTTTCAAATATATAATTTAGAATTGATGATCTCATAAGTATCAACCATATAATTAACTTCAGACGTCTAAAGAATGGATCTTCGGGTCCATTTTCTTTTTATGAATATATATGATATTCAATATCAATTTTAATAATATATGTGATACTTATACATGAATTTCTAAAAAAATCCATAAAACAAGATCTTAGTCTAATTAGTTGAGAAAATAATTTCACAAACTTCTGGTTGTGAATAGAGACATATGCATGATATTTTAGTCGATG
This sequence comes from Vicia villosa, assembly GCF_029867415.1. NCBI lineage: Eukaryota > Viridiplantae > Streptophyta > Magnoliopsida > Fabales > Fabaceae > Vicia > Vicia villosa. Next base: position 157,145,531 of record NC_081182.1, on the reverse strand, counting down.
CAACAATTAATGTCATCAAAATGTAATTTCTCAAATTTTTATTTTCCTTTACAAACACACAAAAATTGACTGGATTGAAGAAACTTCTGGTTCTTCAATACAAATTATTCGCATCATATTATATCCGAGATGATCCAACCGGTTTTACCAACGACACAATTAAGTGTAATTTGTAAACTACTGGTTTACAATGACATGTGCTTAAATTGTACTGATATAAGTGTAGTACAAGCCCGAGAGAAAAGCCGATAGCTTTTCTATTATACATTTTATGTCCAAATTGTGTTGTGTAATACAAAGATATTCGATACCTTCAATATTAAACACTTTAATCAAATACATTCATATGAACATATGATCATATAATTATCAAACATTTACCCCTTATAAAATTAAACATATTTAATCATACAATATTATATCACTAAAATTATATCGTCATATAATTAATTTGATTTACTATCCTTTAGGAATGGATAAGTTCTTCAAGAACTATAAAAATAATTTATTTTTCTATCCTTCAGGGATGCTTGATAAGTTCTTCATGAACTATATAAATAATTTGTTAGAAACAATAATCTAAAACATATATATATATATATATATATATATATATATATATATATATATATATATATATATATATATATATATATATATATATATATATATATATATATATATATATAACCATCCTTCTGGGATGCGTTACAATCATTTGTGTCATTTTTCTGGAATGACAATCTTTTAATGAACATATTACAAATTATGAATTTTTAGATCGATACAACAACAAAAATTTATGAAATCCTTCTGGGATTCAATAATATTATAGATGCGACCTTTTAAAGATTATCAAACGTTGAATTCTTCTGGAATTCATCAATTATTGATAAACACAATCCTCGATTAAACTCAATCTTTGAATAATAATTTGGAGATAGTTTAATAATAATAATCTTTAGTTCTACAAATATCACATCACAAATTATTTCTATAAACAACAGTCAAGAAAAATTATTCTTTCTGCAATTCTTCAGGGATGCTTGAATATTAAATTAACACTTTTATGTGTTAAAATTCAATTCCGGACAAACATATAAAAATGCTTTAATGTTAAATTCTTCCGGAATTTAACAAGAATGATCAAAGAAATCTAATATTATTGTACAAGGTAAATAAATTTCTCTACAAAATATATAAAAAATAAACATATTTATATGAAGAAAAAAAATAGTAACAAAATCATGAATTATATTATATTGGTTCAAATATATTAAGATTAGGAAAATAACGTAGAACCTGGCTATATCATTACTCGCGTTGTAGAGTATCATGCTGATAACGTGTTATGAAATTAACAAATCAATATAGAGATGAATGATATATGGAGGAGAGAAAGAGAGAAAGTGGTATTCTATTATCTTCTTCAAGAAGTATATCATTTACATTGCAAAGTGGACCTTATTTATAGGACATTAGGAAGGTGAAAAATCATAACCTTACTATACCACTTAATAGGGAATATGAAGATGAAAGATTAGAATACATATGGACATCCACAATAATATTTATTCATAACAGAATCAAAATAAAGTTACTTTTAAAACCTAATAATTTAAAAACGTTACAAATTAAAATTTTGATAAGCCACATATTAAATTATTAAGTTCTAATGCTTTAAAATCAAAAAATATTTTAACTATTCATTTCTAAATATTATATATATATATATATATATATATATATATATATATATATATATATATATATATATATATATATATATATATATATATATAGAGAGAGAGAGAGAGAGAGAGAGAGGATTTTGCATAATTTAATAATCATAATTAGTTAAAAAATCTTAAAAATATAATTATTTGAACTATATTAAGTTTATTATTTAAATTAGAAATTTTTAACTTATTATTTAAATTTAATTCGTATCTTACTAAATATAAATAAGAATTTTTTTTATAGGAATACTTTTTTTCTAGCTAAGAATTTTAAAACGTTACAAATTAAATTTTTGATAAGCCACCTATTAAATTATTAAGTTCAAATGCTTTAAAATGAAAAATATTTTTACTATTCATTTCTAAATAGTATATATAAATAGAATTTATATATATATATATATATATATATATATATATATATATATATATATATATATATATATATATATATATATATATATATATATATATATATATATATATATATATATATATGGGGACGACTCAAGTGAGAACACTTGGTTATTATGAGAAATGAGAACAATAAATCAAGACCATTAAATTTTGATTTTGTTGATTTTAATGGACTGAATTGGTTTCTCTTTCTATGTTGATTTAAAATAAATACTAAGGATCATAGAAAGAGAAACTAATCCAGTCCATTAAAATCAACAAAATCAAAATTTAATGGTCGTGATTCATTGTTCTCATTTCTCATAATAACCAAGTGTTCTCACTTGAGTCGTCCCCTATATATATATATATATATATATATATATATATATATATATATATATATATATATATATATATATATATATATATATATATATATATATCGAGGATTTTGCATTATTTAATAATCATAATCAGTCAAAAAAATCATAAAAATTTATCTGAACTATTTTAAATTTAATATTTAAATTTTTTAACTTATTAATTGTATTTTGCCTATATTAAAATTGTACCTTTATTTTTTCTCTATTTTAAGTTATTTATTTAAAATATTTTTATAAATTTTATAATTAATAATTATTAATAGAATTTTAATTTAATAAATCTAATATATATAATATATATATATATATATATATATATATATATATAAAAGTTCTTTTATCTAATATTTTTATAATTTATTTTCTTCATGTATTAAATTAGAAATAAAGTTTTATTAATTGATATAATTTTGTAAAATTTTGTAAGGATGACACATAAGCATGAGACTATGTGAAGATGACACATAAGCAAAGGCAAGAGTTTTTATCTAGGGTTGTCATCATGACAACCTTAGATTTATATTAAGTAGATAGGCTAATGTAGGTTTCCTTATTGTAATTCCTCTTCTTACACATTAATCGCATCCGTCATTCTCTCTTTTATTCCTCCTTGTTTTCATCACCTTGTACACCAACAAGAAGCAGATTCACCCGTCATTTAAAATCCGGACCTGACATATAACCTGTAAGGGTACTGAGTCACTAATTATTGGTTGAATCATTGGGTCATTGGTCGAACTGCATGATTAAACCGAATTAAACCGGATAACTCGGTTGAACAGACCGGACATTATAACAAAATTATATTGATATAAAATTTGTCGAACCGGATGATTCAATCTCTACAAAATATAACTAGCACTTAAATTTTTTGAAAATATCATATTATAAATAAATTCACAAGTTCATAATTTAAATATAAATTTTAAACATAGGTATCACACATAATAAAATAGTACAAAATTACAAAGTATAATTGCAAACAAAGTTTAATTGCAACATAATCTAATAACAAAATAATTTCATTGTCTATTTAATTTAATTCAAGAAAGGAAAAATTGTTTAAATGTTGGAATCTCCTTTAATATCAAAATCAAATTTAATTCAAGGCTTTTAAATCAAATGTTTTCAAAATAATTTCTATCAAAGGACTTGTACGTATTTATGTGAACCAATTAGGGTTAAGATGAGTCTATCTAAAAAAGAAAAGCATGATCCCTTAGTTGATTCACCTAGGGTTTATTCAAACTTTTAAATGATTAGATTTAGGCTATTGTACATAATCAAAACCCTAATAAGAAATCCTTTGATCTTTTGATCTCAATGCAATACAATGTTAATATTAGCTTGATTTCCATGATCTCTCTTTGTTTATCCACTTGTATATATACTTGTTGATTTACTCCTTGTACTTTATACTTTGGTTACTGATTTACTCCTTGTACTTTATACTTTGGTTACTGATTTACTCCTTGTACTTTATACTTTGGTTACTGATTTACTCCTTGTACTTTATACTTTGATTATGTTATTATCTTTGTATATATGCATTGTTGAACTAACCCCACATTCATGAGACATTCATCCATCATCACATCATATTCATACATACATGAAATGATCTCGAGGTATGTCATCCCTTTTACTCATCAAACTTTTACTTGAGTTTATTTACATTGATATCTTAACTCACCCTTGTTTGTACCCATGATACACATGTCATGTCTCACACACCATTTGAGATGCTTATTGCTTGCTTTAGATGTTTAATTTCTCCTTGATGCCAAAAATCTAAAGAAATGAGAATGGTATTGACTAAAATTGTCAAGGTACTCACTCTCTCTCTTCCTCCTCTTTTACTTTGTGCTTAGTATTGTTAAAGCTGAGCACTTTTTCCTTGTTTTAAAAATGGTTTTGTATTGTTAACGCTCAACCTCTTTTAAATCAACTCTGGTTTTGTATTGTTAAAGCTCGACCATCACTCTCTTAAATCAAACTTTTCTTTGTATTGCTAAAGCTTGAATCCCTTTAAAACTTGTTAAGTATTGTTAAAGCTTAACGTTTTAATAATCCGTTGAGTATTGTTAAAGCTCAACACACAAAAAGATTTTGTCACTTGACTCTTTATTTTCCTTTTAAAGGAGATTGCAAATGTTCTGACTTCCCTATTGCACTTAAAGAGTATGTAGGTACAAGATGCGATGTCTTGCCGGACACACTTTAAACAAAAAAATCTCACCATCCCACTCTATTTAAACAAAACACATAAATTTAACACTTTCTTGACCATTTAACATGGGTCATCCAATAAATATTTTATATTATCCTTAAAAAAAGTTATTTACATGAAATGTTTATTATTGGACTAAGAGTAAAGTCGGTTTAAAATGAGATAATTTCTCTCTCAATCCCATGGCCCTTTTACGCACCACCGAATTTTCTATTTTGCCCTCGTGCTTTCGTAGATGCATCTCCGGAAGTACCCTTTTTTGTTTTAACGTTGTTTTGTTCCGTAGATGCATCTACAGAAGTATTCTGTATGTGGATCTACGAAAAGATTTGGTGTTATAGCTCGCGCCAGACCTTTCCCCTCCCTCATTCTCTTCATTTCAAACTAAAACACAAACACAAACACAAACTCTCCTCATACTCTCTCACCTTCAAATCTCTTTCAAGTTCAACTTCAAATCTCTTTCAAGTTCTACTTCAAATCTCTTGTCAACATCAATTTCAAACAAGGTTTAGCAACATCTACATCAACTTTAATCGGTAAGTTTTCTAAATTTTTAGTTAATTTAGAGTAGTTTTGAAATTGAATTGGAATGTGATATTTAGGAGTAAAAATGAATTGATAGGTTTATCAATAGTGTTTAGAGACAATGTAGGATTTGTTTGACGTTTTAAACGGATGATCAAGCCACCAAAAATAGGTTTTGTAGTGGCTGGAGTGACTCAGACGCCATTGTTGCGTTTCTGAGTTTTACTTGCTTCCGTAGATCCATCTACGTAAGAGATGAACATTAGGGCATTCCATAGATGCATCTACGGAAGCACTCAATGTTTTTGAAACAAAGGTACTTCCGTAGATGCATCTACGGAAAAATCTAGTGTTTTGTAAATAACATACTTCCATAGATGCATCTACGAAAGAGTAATTTTCTGTTTTTATTTTGATGTTTATTTATAAATATGCAGTATCTAAATCGAGCTTTTTTGTATCATAATATAGACATCATGACCCACGCCCTGGATAGAGACATTCATGGAAGGACCGCACAACACGCATCCTTCTGACAAGAACAGTCGCGTGTAGTATCTCAGGTCCCTGATGGAGCAGCTGTTCCACCAGATTCAACTACGGCATCTGATACACCCGCCTCAACCATACCTTCTCCATCACCCACTTCGGCCGGGCCTACTCCTTCACCCGTCCAAGTCGGGCCTTCACCATCTACTTCCCCCTCTACTATTGCACCACGGAGGCCTCGGGACGATCCTTAGGGTTCCTCACAGATGACACCACCATGATGACGTCGTTGTGGCACTACTTCTACTCCTGATGCAGGATATGATGTGCCACCTACGCAGGGCCACGAGGATGAGCCAGTGCCGAAGCCTATTTGGTACCCTGGGGTCCTGTAGGCGCATCCCTTTTGACAGGGTATGACGAGCATGCAACTAGACGTATATGGGATGGAGAGATACATTTTATTTATTAATTACTTTTTATTTGCGTCATTTTTGACCTTGCTTATTACTAACCGTTTTAAGTTTTTAAAAATTTTAGAGTAGGGATCCCCAGAGGTTCTACAACCATGGGCGAAAGATTAAAGATCTTGTGATCGGTCACCATTTCTACCTAATTTCTGTCATGTATTCGGTCTAAATTTGTCGATTCGGTAACACTTTAATCAATGTTTTATTGCTTTTGTTTAAGTATGTCATGTTTCATTGTTTTTATGTTTACTTTGCATTATGTTTTAATTTAAGTTATTTAGATTCTTTTGATGTCGTTTGGTTAGTTGCGTACAAATTTCAGGTTTGAACAAGTCATCTTAAGTGTCAAAGCAACTATGAAGGAAGGAGAAGCAAGAGAAAGATGAAAATTCAAGGTTCTGGGGTCTAACACGGTCGCCCGTGCTTCCAAGCACGGCCCGTGTCAGAGGAATGACACTCTCCATACAAAAACCAGGGGGACAACACGGGCTCCCGTGCTTCCACGCACGGTCGCCCGTGCTTCCACGCACGGCCCGTGTCAGGACTGCTGGGAGCAAAAATAAAAAATAAAAGAGCAACACGGCCAGTGCTTCCAAGAACGACCAGTGTTGCTGAGAGCGTGAAAACTTCCAATTTTAGGGCTTTTTCATTAAATCTCCACCTTGAGGGCACTTTAGACATTCCAATTGGCTGAGATTTGTACCTAGACTATTTAGTTGAGTTTGAGAGAATTATTTTGGGACTTTTGCATCATACGATAGAAAACCACAGAGGAGAGAAGATAGCTTCATCAAGGGTTTCGGAGACGGAGAGATTCAACGGTGGACACCATTGAAGATCAAAGTTCCCAATTATCTTTGTAATGTCTAAATTCTTTACTATGTCTTTCTTGAATATTATGAGAGGCTAAACCCCCCAATGCTAGAGGGTGGTCCTGATTTGGTTTTGTAATAACGATGAATTTGTGATTTCGTCAATACATTGGTTTACGATTTTCAGTTAAATTATGCAATGTTCTTAGTATTTTCTTTATCGGTCAAATAAGGATTAATCTACGGCTAACAATACAGGACTGTAGTTGTTAGGATTTGTGCATAGTTTGATTATAGTAGATATCACCTAGGACTAGAGATACCCTATAATTACCACATAATCTTGATTATATAAAAGTTTGGTTTCAATTTAGGTTCCTAAGGACTTAGGATTTAGGTTGGAAGACCAAAGGTTTTCTCACTAAGGACTTAGGAGGAAACACCCTAAGGATGTGGTAATTGAATGTTATGAACTTGTTGAAGAGATCTTAATTCTGAGTGTTACAAGCCAAATCAACCACTCACCCTAGCATCTCATATATTTGATAACAAAAATCAATCTATTTTCTAATTATTTTTTCTTTGCAAGGATTTAATCCACCAAAACCAAAACATTAGTTTTTGTTCAATTGAATCATACTTTAAGAATCTGTATTTCCTACGCAGTCCTTGAGACCGACATTCGGGGAATTTCCCTATTATTACTACAGAGGCAAAAAATAGTACACTTGCTATTTTTTCGATCATCTTGCACAGCCTGACGAGCCATGGTTTCAGGAGGTACTGACATCTTCAAGCATGAGGGACCTCTGCATGCTCGGCTTCGATACCATACATAATGGTATGCTTGCGGCCTTTGCGGAGAGATGGCATCATGAGACATCCTCATTTGATCTACCCCACGGTGAGATTACCATCACCCTAGATGATGTGGCATGCCTATTTCATTTTCCTATCAAGGGTACCCTCATTTATCACAGTAGGCTGACGAAGGCGGAAGTTCAGGAGATACTGATTGCTAAGCTGGGGGCTGATCCCGATGACGCCCTTGAGGAGGTGGAGAGGACACGAGGAGCCCACATTAGGTTTAGATTCATGCAGAGACAGTATGATGCGGAGCTTAGTGCGACACTGCAGGCTGAGGGGGATGAGTTGGAGCAGGCTATGCACAGAGAGGGGGCGCTGAGATGCTACTTCCTATATTTGATATGCACTCAGCTCTTTGTGGACACGAGCTTGACATACACAGGCGTCGTCTACCTGACGTACTTATCAGATATAACACGTATCCATGAGTACAACTGGGGAGCGGCTGTACTGACTTACAATTATCATTGACTTGGAGAGGAATGCCTGTGGAAGGCAAGGACAGTTGCAGGCAGCTGTACTCTTTTGCTGGTAATAATCTTACACTTTTCTACTTTTTTTTATAGTTTTTTATTGTAGTTGAAAATAACCGTGTTTTTTTTCTAGGGTTGGATACTGCAGCACTTCCCAGACATTATTGGCTGGAGAGAGATAGAGGGGTCATGCCACGTGCGAGTGCTTTCACCCCATTAGAGGGAACCAGGTGCCGGATCCCTACAGGCGCTCTCTTGACCGCATGGCCATTGAGGACATCAATTACTGCTACTATGATGAGCACCGGTGGCGGTTCCGTTTGGCGAGATATGTCTGTATTCTGAATGGTTGGCCGCCAGCTCGACGATTGTTGTACGCTACCTTCCGGAGCGCGTCATGCGTTAGTTTGGATATGAGCAGACGATACCTCGCGATCCTCATGTTTCAGCTCCCATCGCCATGACCCGCATGCAATTAGATGAGGTCTTTGTAGACTGTCCTTGAGGAGGCACGGGCGACGCTAGTAGAGCAGGACTGGAGCTGTGCCGAGGGGTACATCACATGGTACTATAGAGTCTCACATTCATACATGCTTCCAGCTGCAGAGGGAGGTCCCCTAGACCATCCCACGAGGAGATTCTCCGTGCGCATCAGGCTCAGTTGGACCACGCTGAGGATCTTCTTCCTCTGTGTCGTCAGATAGCTGATAGGGGCATCAGAGCCATTGCAGAGAGTGCATTTCTGTACCGTCGACATCGTGTCAAGACCCGTGGGACACTTGATGCTAGGGGTAGAGCCAATAGATCCCTTAGTGGATTCGGAGGGGATGCGCATGATGGTACGCAGGAGGACGCCCGACATACTCAGTAGTTATATTTGATGATGTATTTATATTTTATTTTTGTTTGTATTTGATGATGTACTCGACACTTTGACCGACATTATTTATATATTTTATTTTTATTGGTCTACCTACTGTTGTCTTTAAATTTTATTACCGAATATGAAAAATGTATGTCTTTAAACATGGAGTTTCATCATGAAAATGACATGAATTAAAAAAAAACAGACTGTTCCATAAATGCACCTACGGAACACTCAATTTCACCACCTTCCGTAGATGCATCTACAGAAGTATTATTAAAATGAAAATAAAGTGAAGTTAACTTTGTTTTCTTGTATTTTATACGTTTCCGTAGATGCATCTACATAAGAAATCAAATTTTTATAAAAAATGAGATGCTTCCGGATGTCTATTTACGGAAGCAAGGGACAAAAATGGAAAATTGTCTTGTGTGTAAGAGAACTATGAGATGAATTGAGAAACTTTCTAAAATAATGTGCATGTCAATTAAACTTTAAATTTAAATATAGTAAAAATGTTTAATTTAGCTATTAGGAAACCCGAAGATTGAAGAGGCGAAATAAATTGAATTTGATTTTAGTTTTCATCAATTTTCTTCCCTCCTTTATCTTTCTCTAAACACTCGTCTTCATTTATTTTTTTTCAGCAGCATATAATAAAATAATACCCATGGAATCCCTGAAAATGCAATTAACGCCAGAATTTCATCAAACCCAATTGCATTTGATGAACAAATTTAGTTCCAAACTCAAACCCACTATTGATATCAGGTCCTTGTGTGCCTCTTGTCATTCGCATACCCAGAATCTCAAGAACCCTGAAATCATAGTTCCTGTCAGAAAGCGTAGGTCCGTGGCTTCTTCCAATGATCAACTCAAGGAGAATTGGCTGGCTTCAATCTCTTACTCTACTCCAGGAAATACCCATCTTTTGAATGAAGACAAAATTGACAGCTCCAGATGGTTCCTTGGAATCGACCCAGATGTTTCTGGCGCTGTTGCGTTGTTGAAAATCCACGATTCTGTTTGTTCGCCTCAGGTACCACACTAATAAACTTCTTTTTCAAGTGAGATAGACTCTGAGACGGCTGCGGTTTTGAACTTTAGGGTATTGTTTTGATAAAAATGTATACACGGGCCCAATTGCGCATGTTTATAATTATATAGAGGGCGGTTTATAGACATGAGTTAGCCTTAACCACATTTCTTAGATTTTGTTCAGAATTTTATTTACAAAATATGTGAGCATACCAGTTCAACATATGCAGGTATTTGATTCTCCTCATGTGCAATTACTTGTTGGTAAAAGAACACGAAGACGTTTAAATGCCAATTCTATTGTTCAGTTGGTCCGTAGTTTTGATGCCCCACCTGGTATTCTAAACTCTTCTTTACTTTACTTATAGTCTTTTATGTTTTCTTTCTAACTCAGACTATTATTATTATATATATATATATATATATATATATATATATATATATATATATATATATATATATATATATATATATATATATATATATATATATATATATATATATATATATATATATATATATATATTCATACTGTCACTATAATATGTTGAGAGGTGAGACATTCATACTCACTTGATTTCTTGTATGGATTTGTCTCGTTGTATGTGTTTGATTAATATTTATCATTTACATTTTAAAAGTTAGATTCATAGTGCCATTTACATTAATAATCTAATTCCTGTGTTTCTGTGCAAAATGTTAATGGATTGAGTATTGGTGTATGTTTTTTAAATCATTCTGGCCTTTTCATTTATTGAAGGTTGATACTGTTTGTGGTTGGATATTTGCAAACTGATTCTTGATTTGATTAGGAACTACTGCATATATAGAGCAGTCAATCCCTTTCCCCAAAGACGGGAAGCAGGTTAGTATGCTCTCACTCAAATTACTTTTTAAAATACTTCATTTATCACTGCTTATTAATAACTCATTACTATTTTAATAATACTAATTAGTCGGTCAGCTGGCCGTGACATGATTTACATGATTATGTATGTATCAACTTCTCACTGCTGGAAAGAAAACTCTGCCTAAAGAATCTGCATGTATAAATTGCTTTGCCTTTCAGCTTCACTCACACATATTCCTTGAGTGGCAATGAAAAACCTTCAATTGTTCAAAAAATATTCATTGTGATCAAATTAAAATATACCATGATTATTTCATTTAGCATGGACACTAGGGAGTTGTGTAAGGCTGACTTGTTGGGAAAGCTAGAATAGAGTTTGTTGTCAAGGGTTGGCTGGCAGTACTACTATATACTGATTAAGATGAATATTCTCGCACTTCTTAAACTACTTGAGTGGCATTTTACTAAATAACATATTTATCAAGTGATTTCTGAAGCCATCTATTATTGGTGCTAATCAAATTTATGTGTTATATATGATGGAAATTGGTAAAGATGAAAATTGACCTAGATATGTTTTTCATTCCTCAAATATACAGAGTTTTTAGTTTAGTTCCTGTATATTTTCCCTCCTTTTAAACCTTCTTTAAATTTCTTAGTCTGGACTTTGAGCCCCTGATATTGATTCTTACCACCATGGTTGGTTTTACTTGTTGGAGATTCCCCGCTACTAGTTGGTAATAGTGGTTGAAGGAGGTAATGAGTTTGCAGTGTCAAGTGGTTGTTATGGTTATGGTGATGGTATTTTTGATGAAAACTAGCTGGTGTTGACGGGAGAGGTGGGGATTGAAGGAGAGGGGAAGAGTGTTAGGTTAGGGAAAGGAAGCGAAGAAGATGAAAGGGATGGGGTGGTGACATGCCACCCAGATTTTTTTAGCTTGTGACCGTGCTTGTATCATTGTATGGCCTTTTCTTATCCACATCATCATCTGAGAGATTGCAACTATGGCAGGGGCTAGCAGTCAGTCCAGACTCCGAAAAAAACGAAGGATCAAAAGGAGAATTTTTTTTAAGAGACCAACTGAAATTAAAACATGCCATGTTTAGAGGGTCTAAACATATTTTTGTCTGGAACATTCAATATCCAAAGTTATGTGATTTTTCTTTAAAGCAATGCATGTATGCTACGTTATATTTTCAGTTTCTTTTTTAAATAATATTTTAATTTACTCCTATTAACATTAGAAAAATATGTATCAATGTGTGATTTTAGCTCAAACTAATATTTTCCCCATCTTTTGCATTCAAGGGCTGGTGGAGTGGAGGATTTGGGTACGGGCTGTGGATTGGGATCTTAGTTTCCGCAGGATTTACTGTTGTTCCAGTGCCATCTTTTACTTGGAAAGCTAAGTTTGAACTCTCTGGAAGCAAGACTGCAAAGGTTGGTTTGGTCGTGACGTTACAGATTAGAGTGGGTGTTTTCAAATTATCACATGCAGTTTTTCTTCCACTTTCAATGTTTTTATATTGTTTACAAAAACTTAGGAATTAACATCATATTTGCTGATTTGACAAGCATGTTGCTGTTTTGTTTATAAAAGATACTGGTGTGACCTACACTTTAAAAATTGTACATACAAGAAATATTTGCTTAGTATGAAAGAATTATTTCCATCCTTTATCTCTATGGGGATGCTATGCATGTGAAATCTTTTTCATTCTCAGGAATCATGTCTTTTGAGAATCACAATTCCTCGAAATGTATAAATTGTATTTGGCAAGCCTAATCCCTAAAATAGTTTTGGGGGTATGAGACAACAGTGTTTTTTTGGAAGTTTTTCATCTTTTTTTAATTCTAAAATAAGTCTTTCCCCCGTGACGCATGCCAGAATGCCACCCCCTCTGTTCCCAATCAATCTGTGTTCTTGCACAAGATTTTTACATCTGGTTATGGAAATCTTGGATTGCCAACTAACCATCTTGCGGCATGTGAAAATTTTCTTTTACTAAGAAACATAATTTACAAAATATCTTGGTAATGCTAGTTTCCTGATAATATTTTATTGCAACCTTCATACCAAACATTAAAATTTAAGATTCTCAAATTCAGATTACTAGGAAAGTGGAAACTTTAAAATACACATATAAACAATCCTTAAATGTAATCTTGTTTGGAAACACTCATTTTATACTATTGAATTTTTGATTTAGATATTTCTCTTTTCACTATAGACCTTGTTCACCAAGGATACTCATTTCATTTGTTAGCTACAGCTGTTTTTGATTTTTTATTATACTGCAGGATGATAGCAGGAAACTTGCATCCACATTATTTCCATCACTGAGTTCCCTGTTAAGCAGGAAAAAAGATCACGGTACATACTTCTTTTGTTTAGTCTATTATTCAACTACTCTGCCACTTGATGATCATAAACTATCTTCAAAGCATATTTGGAACTTGCTCAAATCCTATAATTAGTCCATTATAAAATCTGCCATGTAATTTTCAATGATGTTACCCTTGATCAGAGTCTCTTGTAGTATGGGTACAAGAAAATTCCCACTTCATCCAAAATTTTATGTTGGGATAACCCATACTCCACTTGCTTAAGAAATAACGCTTGTTATAGTTACTATACTTAATCATTAATGACTTCCTAGACATTGATTTTATTATATAATTGTTAAATTAAAAAAAAGCTGATCAAATAAATAATTTTTTCTAAAATTTAAAAACTTATTTGATATTTCATTAAATAAATTTGATTTAACATGAAAATATATTTGTTTAAAATATTAGGATACGTCAGATTATAGAAACTAACATGTATCTCTTATTCACTGCTAAGAGTCCCACAACAAATAATATATGATCTGAACATATATTTTATTAATAGAGATAACTTACACCTTACAAGCCCGTTTTGTAAGGTTGAGTTAGACTCAACCTCAATTTTGAGATAGTATAAAGTGTGAGTAAGAGTTCTCTATCGGATGAAAAAGCGAATGTTGAACATTTTATGAGTGAAGACACAGCTGTTGTTCACTAACTGTCTCATAATCAGGAATAATGGATTCCAATAAGATCTAGTTACACACAAAATCAAGCTCTGGTGGTGGCAGTCTGACAAGTGCCATTATCATGAAAAACTTGCAGAGTTGTTCGCCATGGGCTATCAAGTCACTAGTTAAAGGCATTAGGAATTGAAAATCAACCATATAATGATCAAGCTTACCGATATAAGTCTGCCTTTCCATATTCTCCTGATTTAGAGAGTTGAGACTAAGAATGACACTATAAACACAGTGGACATTGTTGGAGTAGACTTCTTTGGCCTTTTCTGAAACATCCTTGAGTGGTGAAAGCTTGGTATTGTGCTGGAGATTATCACACATTTGATGAGCAGAATTTTTGTAAACATAACAAAATTAAAGTCGGAGGAGTTATCACACATGAGTGTTGGTAGGTGAAAAATGTGCAAACGGGCGCGCCTGGTGGTGGAAAGGGTGGCGAGCTCCGAAAAATGCAGAAAAACAAGATCTGGTGGTAATGTGCACGGGTTTCACGCGCTGGGAGGATGGCAGCACATGAGAGTGCATGCGGTAGCAAACACAGACAAGATTTTGTGGAGGGATTCGCCGGAGAGAAGCACTCCAAGCTTCAGACATCAATGTGTTGTATTTGTAGCTTATCTTCTAAATCAGCCCTCTACTTCTGAATATTAGTTGAACAGATATTAAATGTGTTGATTGATTCCTGTTAATTTCTACACATTTATGTGCTCTGATTTTTTTTAAAATTTGTCTTGTAGGAAGGGCAGAGGCTTTGTTAATTGCTGCATATGGCAAAGACCAAAACAAAAGTCATGAACATACTGAGGCCATCATTGACAAATTGGAAACCTGAAAATTTACGAATTTATCAACTCCTTTCGCCCCTTCCATTGATCTGACTGCCGCCAATTGTAACGGTTCCAATTGCTATTGTAAATGTATTCCCAAGTTATTTATTATTATAGAAAATATCAAGAGCTTATTAAGAATCTATTTGGAATTTATCTTTATGATATAGTATTACAGTCCGATTTCTGAGTTTGAAGTATGAGAATGTAGTAACATTAATTAATATCTTTAAAAGAAAAATGTTGTTGCTCATGTAATCTAACATCTTTTGATATATTGTTTGACCATGAATTTTCTGCGGCATTTATTTCAAGAAAACTTTTATCTTTTTGTAAAATTTTGGGGAATTTTTCAATACACCCTTATGTAATGGGCTGCATCTATGAAAACTCGATTTTTTTTTTTTTTGGGTTTATTCGAAGATACATTTCTAAATGAATCAAATACTATTTTTTGTCCAAATTTAATTCCAAGATGCATCTCCGAATAAACCCAAGGTTAATTCGCCAATACATCTCCGAAGTCACCTTCCGTCCTTAGTAAATTAAATAGCCACCACATTTCTTAATAAAAGAGTTCATAGTTGTATATGCAAATTATGTATGGAGTAAATTCGGAAATACATCTCAAAGTAATTTTAATTCGATTAACATTGTCATTATTTGTTTCAAAGATTAATAAACACGAATATCATATAACAGAGTAATGCGTTAATTGATCAGAAAGACAATCATAGTACAACAATTATTCTCAAAGTATGAAAAAAATATACAAAATGCAATCAAATGCATAATCTACTGAGTATGCCTACGGTAACCCAAGACATTCTATGCGTCGGTAAGAATGGAATGTGCTAGGTCAATCGCTTCATCACCACCTTTCTCAAATAGCCCAGACTTAATGCCCTTTCCTGTCATCCGCATAATGTTTTGAAAGATCTGCAACACATCAATGGCATGGTCATTCCTTGCCTGCTCATTCTCTAGGATCTCCTCATGAGTAGGTCTAGGCGGACGTCTAGGAGCGTATAGTGTCATGTTAGGGTGTGACAAACCAAGTCACGTAACCATCCACATAAGACCACTCAAATGTGGCTACCTGACTCCGATACTCTTTCGATACCAGACGACTCTAAAAAACCGCCAAAATGTTATCCAATTTTCTACAGACAATGCTCTCAAGAGCAGCCTAGAAGGGGGACCTCTAAATGATCTGCACATACCCAAAGTGTCGCATGCACCGCTCATACATCCAGACATCGTCATCATGCTAAGTCCGGTCAATATACGCACAAAACGACACCACAACATCATTCCTTATGTGTGGGAGATACAAGCAAGCACGTGGGTAATCCTCGATATACGATGGATCATACCCAAACCCTTGTATGCAGTGATAGTGGGTAGGGATCCATCCCGTAAAATGAATAAGAAAAAAATAGTAACAAGTGTGAAAAAAAGTTGTTTTTAACTTAATAGTGGGATTTGGAAATTACCGTAAGCAGGGTGCATGAGCTTGTCATTTGCTTTGTGGTCCAACAAGAAATTTCGCTCAGCTTGGAGTACAGGTATACCAAGCATGCGGTCCCCCAGTTCTACTCGTGAATGGCCTCAAAGTCGATGAAATACTTGAGGCATGCCACATCCACGTAGGTTTCACTTTTGTCCACAAATGACGGGTCTGTAAACAGAGTCTAAAATAAAACTGCAAGTGCACAGCCTATTGAAGTAATATATAAGATTATCGAACCACAAAGACCAATTGTCAATCTATCAACTCTATTGCTGAGGTGCTTATCTAAGGCGGTTGAGAATATTTGATATGAGTGCAGTGCAAGAAAATAAAGGAATAAAGTAAATAGCAGATAAAAGCAACAAGTTCAAATGTAATTCACGTATATATGACAGCGTTTCAGTTACACATGGATAGAATTACTTACGGGGCAATATTTTCTACTTATAGAAAGGAACAATTTAATAGGAACCTGTCGCTTTTGCGTACTAAGAACTGAGTTTACTCTTTAAGTCTACCCATTCATTTGTCACATATGAACAGTGCGCATTGCGTTAAAGTAGTGAACCTATTTTTAAGAAATAAATTACTTGTCTTAGTAATAAAGTGATTTTAACTTGGAAAATTTAACTTAAAGAGATTATTGGCTTTTGGCTAAAAATCAGATTTCAAACCCATAAACGCGTCCGAAAATAGTTTCAAAATCGTTTTCTAAAAATGTGTCAAAGATCCCTAATTAACCAAACAAACTACTTTCGCCTCTTTTTGTTTGGTTAAAAACTAATCAAGTTTGATCTTAAGTATGGGCGGCTTTCGATCTTACCCATAAACATTTAAACACAGTAAACTTGAATTAAAGGTCAAAACATCCCTAGTAGTATTTCTATTAACATAACATTTGGAACACGATCATGACAACTTTCCTTACATTCTAACCCTTATAAATTTAGCCAGACATGAAAATAAAAGCGAGCCTATAAAAACGTGTAGGCATGGTAAGAGCGGGAAACTAAATAAGGTAAAAGCGAGACAGTAAAATAAAGTAATTAGGTGAGCGTATAAAAACGTGTAGGCATGGTTAGAGCGGGAAAATAGATAAAGTAAAGCAAGACAATAAAATAAAGCAATTAAATAAAACCTGCTCCAATCGGAGTCTTTGAATCTGGTACAAGCGAAAAGTAAATGGCGAGGAAATATAAGTAGTGGTATGATGAACTTCAACCAAAGTGCTCAAAACCCGATTACAGACTCAATCTACACCGTGACAACTCTTCGACGCGAAGGGATTGTCACTTTACAGATACTGATGGTATATGGCTTAAGTAGTAACTAAGCTTAGATGGTTTGAAGAAAATGAAAAATGAAATTATATATAGAGGTTCTTGAAGATGCGCAAAGACATGAGTGCCCCTCAACTCCTTCTGAGCGGGAAACTTTTTACACAGACCGCGCCCGCGGAGGGGGGTTCCGCGGCCGCGGAGCAGGCCAACATGGAGAACATGGGAACGTGGAAATAAAAGGGACATTACCTGCAAATGAGCCAAGAACAGACATAACACAATAAAATAACCCAAAAAATAATGAAAAACATGTGCAAATCGAGTCAATTATATGGTGCGTTTTAGTGCGATCAACAAACATGGACGTGCCAACAAGGAATAGGAAGAAGCACCTTAATGCACACTCCCTATGGAAGCTAACCTGTAGATCATCGGCTTACGAGTCTTGGGCTATATCTAAGTTGTCGTTATACAATGTCTCCAATCAAAAAAACTTAGCATGCGCACCCCTGGTGATGTTACACTGCTTCATGGCTGCCTCAGGGTCAGCTCCCAAATAAACCACCATCATCTCTACTACATCAGCCTTGGTGATCCTAGAATGATTAAGCAACCTTCCTCTAATGGGAAGGTGTAGCAGGCAAGCGACATCTTCTAATATAATAGTCATCTCGCCAATGGGGAGGTGGAAAAATGACGTTTTGCTATGCCATCTCTAAAAAAATGCCGCATGCATGCCACGATTGATGTTGTTGTACCCGGAAACACAAAGACCTACAAGACTGGAGGACCAGAGTACACTAAGGAACTACTCTTCTTGAGGTTGAGCAAACTTATGAATATTTTCGGAATGGTTGAAGATTTCATACACCCGTTCCTGTTGAAAATAAAATGTAACAGTCTTAGTCGGATTGAATTTGTTTAAAATATAAAAAATAGAACCGTTAAGATATATAGCTTTTCGTCCTAAATAGGCGGAGCCACTTGATCTCTAATGCATACCAGTAATGAAGTGTCTATGGGCCCTCCTGGATAAAAGTTTGCAAGTGGGACCTGGTGTGCAACAAGGGCCTCCTCCTCTTGGTGTGCAGTGTAACACCCCATAATTTCCATTATTTAATTTAATTGAAATTTAAATTATTTATTTGGATTAATTGGCATTTTTGGTGAATTATTGGGAAAATTATGAAAATAGAACAATTCGGCCTAACTATTAGATGTAATAGTAATAAGGGAGTGAGAGAGAGACTAAGCCCATTAGTGAAATAAGATAGTAAGAATGAGAATTAGGGTATTCTCATAACATCTCATTTAGTGAAAGAAGGAAGAGAAAGCAAAAGAGGAGAAGAGAAACCTAAAAGGTGAAAGAGAAAGGAAGAAGAGAAGAACCTTCAAGAGCATTTGGCTAAGGTAAGGGGTGACAATCCTTTTAGCCTATATTATCAGTTTAGATATGATAAGATTGATTTTGTATATTGTTTGTCTCAATGGAATGTTTTAGGGTTTGGTAGATTTTATAAGATTTTGTGAATCAAAGCATGTTTGATGATGTTTGTATGTGAATCCATGGTTAGTAACATGTTTAGGAACCTTATATGGGTGCTAAATTGGTGTCAATTGATGTATAAATCGTATGAGGGTTAGTGGTTGTTGTGTGAGGTGACTGGGGAAGGAAAATGAGAATTTTTGGGTTTTTACGCAGCATGAGTCGACCTATACAGAAGCCAGGGTCGACTTGAGCTAACCTGCAAAAGCAAAGATCTGGGTTTTTTCAGCATGAGTCGACTCATGGGTCGACCTGAGCAAACCCGCATGGTATCCAATTTTTTTGGCAGATTTTGTAAAGACCATAACTTTTGAACCGTAAGTCCGTTTTAGTCGCCATTTTGAGCGTTGGAAAGGTAATTGAATGTTTTATCTAATGAGTTGGGTTAATGAGTAGTGGCTCGATTTTATTTTAAAAATTCCGATTTAATTTATTATGGAGTATTTATACATTGTGTGCATATTTTGACTAGATGTGGCAATGTGGTGATGTTGTAATAGCGTAACTGTGATACTTATGCTATGTTGGTGTGAATTATGTAACACCTTTCTAATACCCCGCATAAATAATAAACAATAATCAGAGTAAACATGAAAAAGGGCATTACAACTTCCAAATAATTAAACAATAATACTCATGTCATGCCATAAAAGAGGACGTCAACCAAATTTATTCAGATCATCATGTTTAACACAGCGGAATTATCTTTAACATCTGAATAACAAACAGCCAAGTCACAGACTTAAAACATCAACATAAAGATCCATCCAAAATAAAAAGAGTTTAACAAATAACTCTAAACGACGCCCCCAGTGTTACACGACCAGAGTATGACACGGACCCAACTGACTCTAACGAACTACTTGACGAGCTAATCCTCACCAAGTACGAGAGCTACTCCTCAATCTGAAAAATAACAACAGTAAGGGTGAGTCTCATTCACATTTAACTAATGTTATAAGATATAGATAATAAAATATCATTTCACATGCCATTCACCCAATCACAGTCATGATCAGATTCAAACCATACAATCAGTAAGCAAACAAACGAATTAACACATATTATAACATTGGACAATCTTCCATTCATGTTATAATAGCAAAACAGCCTAATGAAATGCAACTACATGCATGTGGTACCAAAATCTGGGATAACCCAACTCACCGACCCACCATCGTCAAGGATACGGTAACACCCACTCACTAATTCCACACAATGGGAATTAGCTACCACTGATCCACCATCGTCAAGGACCAGCCACATAATGATTATGAATGCATGCATCAACCATAACATGCTCATCACCCACATAAATCGATCAATGTCATAATCATTAATAAAACACGCATTTCACGCCAACAATACATGTATAATAAACACCAGTTATAACCACAACATCATACAAGTAAAACATTCATTAGGGTACCTATAAACATATCCCACCACAAACAATTAAGATTGAGTGTTTTAAAAATAATTCAAGCCACAACTCAAAACACCATTTGGGTATATAAATTATTTGATTAGCTTCACTGTGCTCGAAACGGCACCAAAATCCGGTTTACGGTTTAAAAGTTACACATTTTTAAACTTTTCAAAACGGTCTGTCGCAACAACTAACAGCACGCGGCGCCACAAACATTCGCGGCGCGGAACGAATCGGAACAACGCCTTCGCGGCGCAAACAAGGTTTCGCGGCGCGGAACGAGAAGGAACTACGCCTTCGCGGCGCGGCCATATGCTCGCGGCGCGTACTGAACACAACAAAACTTCCTGGCCTTCTGCCAAGCAGTTCGCGGCGCCAACCCCTGGACGCGGCGTGAACTGGCGATTTCCAGAACTCCGAATAGCAGAAAACAGCCTGCGATTTCGTCCCTCTTTCACCGAATCACTACCAAACCAATCTCATTCCAACCAGATTTCGCATACAGTGAAATAACACATATTATAACACATTTATAATACATTCAACCATCCAATTATCACCATACATGATCAATACAATTATTATAACTCAATTCTCCCAAAACCTAACATTTCTACAACCTAAGCATAACCCAATTGATCCGAATAACACGATCAAATTCTATCATACTACCTATAATCCCATAATAGAAGATAAATGGAAGAGTCCCCCCTTACCTGAAGGTTGATTCTTCGCTCTTCCTTGGGTCGCACTTCTCCGCTCCTCTTCTCTTTCCTCGTTCAGACTTCTTTTCCCAAAATGCTGTAACCCTCTCTATTCCACAACTCCTCCTATTTTATTAAAATTGAAATAAAATTGTTTTAATTAGTAATAGGGCCTACCAATGCACCCCCTTCCTTACTAACCACAACTCAAGCCCAATTGTTTAATTCCTCATAATCTTCCATAATTCCAAATAATTCCCCATAATTCAATTAAATTAATTAAATTAAATTATGAAAATAAATGGAGTGTTACAACTCTCCCCCACTAAATAGTTTTCGTCCTCGAAAACATACCTTAGGCAAATAACTCTGGATAGGAATCCTTCATCTGACTTTCTAGTTCCCAAGTCACATTCCCACCTGCTGGTCCTCCCCAAGCTACTTTGACCAGTGCTATCTCTTTGCCACGCAATTGTTTCAGCCTTCGATCTTCAATCCTCATAGGCAGAGTTTCAACTGTCAGATTATCCTTTACCTGCACATCATCGACTTGGATCACATGAGATGGATCAGCAATGTACTTCCTCAACTGCGACACATGGAATACATCATGCAGATTCGTAAGTGTCGGTGGCAACGCAATACGACACGCCACTTCTCCAACCCTCTCCGTAATTTGAAACGGACCAATAAAACGCGGAGTCAACTTCCTTGACTTCAGTGCTCTACCAACACCAGTTGTAGGAGTCACCCTCAAGAACACATGATCCCCTTCTTGAAATTCAAGTGTCCTTCTCCTTTTATCATGATAACTCTTCTGACGACTCTGAGAAGTCTTCATCTTCTCCTGAATCATCTTAATCCTTTCTGTTGTCTCCTGAACAATTTCCGGCCCAATCACAGCACCTTCGCCAGATTCGTACCAACATAAAGGCGTTCTACACCTCCGACCATACAAAGCTTCAAACGGAGCCATACCAATACTCGAGTGAAAACTATTATTGTAAGTAAATTCGATCAAGGGTAGATAACTATCCCAAGCACCGCCTTTTTCCAACACACAAGCACGCAACAAATCTTCTAGTGATTGAATAGTTCTTTCTGTCTGTCCATCCGTCTGTGGATGATAAGCAGAACTCAATCTCAGTTTAATACTCAAAGCCTTCTGCAAACCTTCCCAGAATCTGGATGTAAACCTTGGATCTCTATCTGACACGATACTCGAAGGAATACCATGTAAACTCACTATCTTCTTAATATACAATTGAGCCAACGTCTCCATTGGGTAATCCATTCTCATTGGTATAAAGTGAGCAGACTTCGTCAACCTGTCCACAATAACCCAAATAGCTTCACAATTCTTCACCGTCCTCGGCAAACCTGAAACAAAATCCATTGATATACTATCCCACTTCCATTCCGGAATAAATAACGGTTGCATAGCTCCATACGGTTTCTGATGCTCAACCTTCGACTTCTGGCAAGTCAAACAAGCATAGACAAATTCAGCTATTTCCTTTTTCATTCCAGGCCACCAAAACAGCTTCTTTAAGTCCTGATACATCTTGGTAGCACCAGGATGAATACTCAATGCGCTACGATGTCCTTCTTCAAGAATACTCTTCCTCAATTCGGCAATGTCAGGAACACAAACACGATTACCAAACCTCATTATACCATTCTCGTCGATTCTGAATTCACCTCCTTTATCTTGGTTAATCAGAGTCAACTTATCAACTAACTCTACATCAGTCTTCTGACCTTCTCGGATTTCCTCAAGAATACCACTAGTCAGCTTCAGCATACCCAATTTAACACTGGTAGGAGTGTCTTCACATACTAAACTCAAATCTCGGAATTGTTCGATTAAATCCAATTCTCTCACCATAAGCATAGACATATGCAGGGACTTCCTACTCAATGCATCGGCAACAACATTTGCTTTACCCGGATGATAATTTAGTTCAAAATCATAATCCTTGAGAAATTCTAACCATCTTCTTTGTCTCATATTTAGCTCTTTTTGGTTAAAGAGATACTTCAAACTCTTGTGATCACTAAATACTTCAAACCTTGAACCATATAGGTAATGCCTCCACAATTTCAACACAAATACCACTGCTGCCAACTCTAAGTCATGAGTCGGATAGTTTCTCTCATGCACTATGAGTTGTCTCGACGCATAAGCGACTACCTGTTGATTCTGCATTAGTACACCTCCTAATCCCGACAACGAAGCATCACAATAAACAACAAAAGATTCCGCCGGATTCGGCAAAATCAAGATCGGCGCACTAGTCAACCTCTTCTTCAACTCTTGGAATCCTTCTTCACATTTCGAATCCCAAACAAAAGCTTGACCCTTCCTAGTCAACTTAGTTAACGGCAATGCTAACTTTGAAAAACCTTCAATGAACTTTCTATAGTAACCCGCAAGACCAAGGAAACTACGGATTTCGGAAACTGACTTCGGAGCTTCCCACTGAGACACTGCTTCTACTTTCGTTGGGTCAACGACAATACCATCCTTAGAAATTACATGCCCAAGAAAGCTTACTTCATTTAACCAGAACTCACACTTTGACAGTTTTGCATAGAGTTTCTTTTCCTTCAATAGTTCCAATACCACTTTAAGATGATCCGCATGCTCTTCTTCATTCTTAGAATATATTAAAATATCATCAATAAATACTACTACGAACTGATCCCGATAAGGATGGAAGATCCTATTCATATACTCCATGAAAACCCCCGGTGCATTGGTTACTCCAAATGGCATCACTGTATATTCGTAATGACCATACCTCGTTCTAAATGCCGTTTTCTGAATATCGTCCGTCTTCACCCGAATCTGATGATATCCCGACCTCAAGTCAATTTTGCTGAACACACACGCCCCAACTAGTTGATCCATCAAATCATCAATCCTCGGCAAGGGATACCGATTCTTGATAGTAACCTTGTTCAGTTGTCTGTAATCCACACACAACCTCATTGAACCTTCTTTCTTCTTCACTAGTAACACCGGTGCACCCAACGGTGAGACACTAGGACGAATAAATTTCTTCTCAAGTAACTCTTCCAATTGACTCTTCAACTCAGTCAATTCCGATGCCGACATACGATAAGGTGCCATCGACACAGGACTAGTTCCAGGAATTAATTCAATAGCAAAATCTACCTCCCTCTCTGGCGGTAATTCCCTTACATCTTCGGGGAAAACTTCCGGAAATTCACATACTACCGGTAAGTCACTACTCACCACTTTCTTTTTCACTTCCATGGACGCAATCAACATAAACACGGCAGCTCCGTCCTTCATTGCTTTATCCACTTGTCTAGCCGTCAACTCTAAGTCCTCAACACTGACATCTTCAGGAAAAATAACCGTTTTCGTGAAACAGTTGATATGAACCCGGTTAAATTGCAACCAATTCATGCCCAGGATAACATCCAGTTGTTCCAACGGAAGGCACACTAAGTCCATTCCGAATTCTCTACCAAAAATATCAATTGGACAGTTCAAACAAGCAAACGAAGTAGTCACTGAACCCGACGCAGGAGTGTCAATGATCATACTTCCATTAATATCTGATATTTCCAAATTCAGGCGTTTTGCACAATCCAATGAAATAAACGAGTGAGTTGCTCCAGTATCTATTATTGCAATTAAAGGAGTGCCATGGATAAAATACGTACCTTTAATCAACCGATCCTCTGGAGTAGTCTTCGAACCAGATAAGGCGAACACCTTACCACCAGCTTGATTCTTCTTCGGCTTAGGACACTTAGGACTAATATGACCTTCTTCCCCGCAGTTGAAACAAGTTACAGTGTTCCCTTTGCACTCAATAGCAATGTGACCTGCCTTTCCACATCTATAACACTTCTTTTCCTCACTTTTGCACTCGTGAATGCGATGTCCAGGTTCTCCACACTTGAAGCACTTAATAGGGGCACTAGAGTCTCCCCCACTAGGCTTCTTCCAGCCTCCAGCTTTCTGGTTACCCTTACCATATGGCTTACCACGATCCATATGCTTTTTCCCTTTCCTGTCGACTAACTCGCGAGAGTGTGACGACTTCAGTTTAATATTGTCCTCTTCAAAGATTCGGCTGCAGTCAACCAAATCAACAAACCTGCGAATCCTCTGGTATCTGATACCTTGTTTAATCTCATGACGGAGACCATTCTCAAACTTAACACACTTCGAGAACTCGCTAGCCTCATCATTGTTGTAGTGGACATAATACTTTGCCAGTTCAACAAACTTGGACGCGTACTCCGGCACGGTCATGTTACCTTGTGTCAGCTCCAAAAATTCAATCTCTTTCCTGCCTCTAACATCCTCAGGAAAGTACCTCCGCAAGAATTCTCTCTTGAACACAGCTCAAGTGATTGCAATACCTGCAGCTTGCAGTTCATCCCTACTAGCCATCCACCAATCATCAGCTTCCTCAGACAGCATGTGAGTCCCATATCTCACCTTCAGATTTTCGTCACAATCAATCACCCGGAAGATCCTTTCAATTTCCTTCAGCCACTTCTGGGCGCCTTCGGGGTCGTGAGTGCCTTTGAACAACGGAGGGTTGTTCCTCTGAAAACTGTTCAGCTGCCTGTCAGCACCAATTCCAGCTCCATTGGCATTCCCTCCTAACACACCAGCAATCATACCGAGAGCCTCAGCAATCGCGTCGTCGTTCCTTCCTCCTCTTCCGGCCATTGTTCTGCTAAATGTCAAACAATATTTATTAGAACAAGAAGTATCGACAGTGTCAATCTTACACTAATCGCATACGAGGAATTAACCGACACTAAGACTCTGACTCAAACGACCGACTATGCTCTGATACCACTATTGTAACACCCTTCTAATACCCCGCATAAATAATAAACAATAATCAGAGTAAACATGAAAAAGGGCATTACAACTTCCAAATAATTAAACAATAATACTCATGTCATGCCATAAAAGTGGACGTCAACCAAATTTATTCAGATCATCATGTTTAACACAGCGGAATTATCTTTAACATCTGAATAACAAACAGCCAAGTCACAGACTTAAAACATCAACATAAAGATCCATCCAAAATAAAAAGAGTTTAACAAATAACTCTAAACGACGCCCCCAGTGTTACACGACCAGAGCATGACACGGACCCAACTGACTCTAACGAACTACTTGACGAGCTAATCCTCACCAAGTACGAGAGCTACTCCTCAATCTGAAAAATAACAACAGTAAGGGTGAGTCTCATTCACATTTAACTAATGTTATAAGATATAGATAATAAAATATCATTTCACATGCCATTCACCCAATCACAGTCATGATCAGATTCAAACCATACAATCAGTAAGCAAACAAACGAATTAACACATATTATAACATTGGACAATCTTCCATTCATGTTATAATAGCAAAACAACCTAATGAAATGCAACTACATGCATGTGGTACCAAAATCTGGGATAACCCAACTCACCGACCCACCATCGTCAAGGATACGGTAACACCCACTCACTAATTCCACACAATGGGAATTAGCTACCACTGATCCACCATCGTCAAGGACCAGCCACATAATGATTATGAATGCATGCATTAACCATAACATGCTCATCACCCACATAAATCGATCAATGTCATAATCATTAATAAAACACGCATTTCACGCCAACAATACATGTATAATAAACACCAGTTATAACCACAACATCATACAAGTAAAACATTCATTAGGGTACCTATAAACATATCCCACCACAAAAAATTAAGATTGAGTGTTTTAAAAATAATTCAAGCCACAACTCAAAACACCATTTGGGTATATAAATTATTTGATTAGCTTCACTGTGCTCGAAACGGCACCAAAATCCGGTTTACGGTTTAAAAGTTACACATTTTTAAACTTTTCAAAACGGTCTGTCGCAACAACTAACAGCACGCGGCGCCACACACATTCGCGGCTCAGAACGAATCGGAACAACGCCTTCGCGGCGCAAACAAGGTTTCGCGGCGCGGAACGAGAAGGAACTACGCCTTCGCGGCGCGGCCATATGCTCGCGGCGCGTACTGAACACAACAAAACTTCCTGGCCTTCTGCCAAGCAGTTCGCGGCGCCAACCCCTGGACGCGGCGCGAACTGGCGATTTCCAGAACTCCGAATAGCAGAAAACAGCCTGCGATTTCGTCCCTCTCTCACCGAATCACTACCAAACCAATGTCATTCCAACCAGATTTCGCATACAGTGAAATAACACATATTATAACGCATTTATAATACATTCAACCATCCAATTATCACCATACATGATCAATACAATTATTATAACTCAATTCTCCCAAAACCTAACATTTCTACAACCTAAGCATAACCCAATTGATCCGAATAACACGATCAAATTCTATCATACTACCTATAATCCCATAATAGAAGATAAATGGAAGAGTCCCCCCTTACCTGAAGGTTGATTCTTCGCTCTTCCTCGGGTCGCACTTCTCCGCTCCTCTTTTCTTTCCTCGTTCAGACTTCTTTTCCCAAAATGCTGTAACCCTCTTTATTCCACAACTCCTCCTATTTTATTAAAATTGAAATAAAATTGTTTTAATTAGTAATAGGGCCTACCAATGCACCCCCTTCTTTACTAACCACAACTCAAGCCCAATTGTTTAATTCCTCATAATCTTCCATAATTCCAAATAATTCCCCATAATTCAATTAAATTAATTAAATTAAATTATGAAAATAAATGGAGTGTTACAAATTATGTATTGGTATTGTGTACTATATGCTATTTTTGATACATGGAATTGATGAATGCTAATTGGTGGGCATTTTTGTGATTGTTACATGATGAATGTATGTTGTACAATAGGTGGATAATTCAATATGTTGAATTATAATGATATGCTTAAATGTTAAGATTATATAGATAATTCTTAATTGCATATGTTTTGGTAATTGTATGTATACATGATGCTTAAATTTAACAAATGTATATGTTGTTTTTGGTGGTTGTTGAGAATGACATTGATTGTCTTGTATGCAATATGTCATTTGTGATTGATAAATGCTATGTGAATGCTATTGATGACTGTAATAGATGTGGTGACGTTGTGATAACATGATTGTGATATTGATGTGATATTGAGTGTGAGTATGTATAATTTGATTATTGAATGATGCTGAAACATGAACATACTGAATTCGGTGTTGATATCGGTGAGTTATGTTGAGATGAATTTGTTCATCGTATCGGTGATGATGGTGAGTATATTATATGTTATGCATGAATTCATAATCATTTTGGTGGCTGAATCCCGATGACGTTTGGATTAGTGGAGGCATAATTCCCATTGTGTGGAATTAGTGCTGGCAGGGCCGTATCCCGGTGATGTTTGGATCGGTTAGATGGGTTAATCCCATGATGATTGGTACCACATGCATAGAGTCAGTGCATTTGCATATGTGTTGTAATAACATGATTGGAAGATTTCCAGTGTTATTTCATGGTGATGTGGTTAATTGTATATTGTGTTGTTGGTGTATATTTTCTGAAAATCTAAATACATTGCAGTTAGGTGAATGATATGCTTATGATGTTTTGTCGTCATGAACTTATAATATAGTTTAATTGTGATATGTCTCACCCTTACTGTTGATCATTTTCAGATTAAGGAGAAGCGGCGTTGTGCTTGGTGAGGATAGCTTGTAGGCTAGTCCGTTTAGTTTTCATGTCGGTGTCATGCTCTGGTCTTGTAACACTGAGGAACGCTTGTTTTAGAGTTGTTTTTATACTCTCATTTTATTAGTTTTCGGATTATGATTAATTGGTTTGTGAATCAGTGATTTGGTATGGACATTGAAGGTTTATGTTATTTAGTTTTTAAATTATTTCCGTTGTGTTGAACATGGTTTACTAAATAATGGCATTTTGTTCCTCGTGCAAGCATGACAATCAATTTGATATTTTGTTTCTTTTGAATTGTGACATCCTTGTTTCATGTTTACTCTGAATTTTATATTATATTCCGTGAGGGTTTAGAAGGGTGTTACAATAGTGGTATCAGAGCATAGTCAGTCGCTGTGGCCTGTGTCTTGTTGTTAATTATTCCTTTGTTATGCGACATGTGTGTGAAACACTGTCGGTACTCGGTGTGTTCCTAGCTGTTTGTCTGTAAAGGTGGGATTGAAACAAGTGGCGGAGAAGATGTTGCTATGTGCGACATTATGCTTAGATAACTTTGGACATAATATGGAGGATGCTATTGCAGTTGGGTAACGATGGTTTATGCTACCATTATGGTTTTCGACTACCTATTGACAAATTGAGGAACTGATCACCCTTAATCTCTTGTTAATAGTAGACATGATCGTATTGGATGGGATATACTGTCTTGCCAACTTGATAGTAGTAAGGTGGATGACTCTAAGCAAGGTGGTGTTTTGTTATTGACTTTTATGGCAACCTTGGATGTTCATGAGAAGAGAACAAATGAAGAATTGTCATTAGTTTGAGATTTTATGGAGGTACTTCTTGAGGATGTGTCATACCATAAAATTTTCCCATCACATTTTTACTTTCAAGCTCATACAAGTATCAAAAGCTCAAGACTTGATTGAATGCACACTCCCCTAATCAAAGGGTCATCAAATTAGGGTTTTGGATTTGCTAAGGATAAAGGATGTATCAAGGCCTCAAGTAAGCTTCATATGATCTCTTAGGATTCGAATCATCTTCATGACAAGTTTCAAGCCTCAGTTTACAAGATTGCTCAGTCAAATGCTCAAATGGTCAACAGTCGATCAGTTTGACCTAAAAGTCAACTATGGTCAAATTACAATAAAAACTCCTGATTTTTGGTCAACATAAACATTTTAAAGTTGCATTCATCATTTAATCAAGTATTGATCATGATTCATCAAGGAGAGCTCAAAAATCATCAAAAGTCCATAAACATTTTATGTTTTTGCTGCACGTTTATGTTTTAGCCAAAATATGCCAAAGGGGGAGATTGATAGTGCATTTATTGGCTGATTGGCATCTATGTTTGGTTAAAACATAATAGCAGTAAAACATAATACTAATGTGAATCTTGCAAGTTTATAAAGAACAAAACAGGTACAAGCAAGATGTTAGATGGAATGTCATGACATCAACTCATGACATCGCGCATGCAGAACTAGAAGGAAGATTCAGTTTGTACTTAACAGATATAGAATATTCTATGTGAATATTATGTAATCCTATGTGGCACATATTTAAAGGTCAAAAGAATAATTGAAGAATTAGATCAGAAGATTGAAGATTCAGGAAGAATCAGATCAGAAGATTGAAGATTCAGCAGTTTCTAATTTAGGAAACTCTGGATTAAAAGACCTTATTTGTAGCAGAATATTTTCTGCATATTTGTAACAGCCAGAGTGCTGCGATTTGTAAGCCCATGTCCAATTGGGATCAGGTTATAAATAGGAAACTTTGTAACCTAGTTTTGCAAGCTAACCAGCATTTAGAAAGATGTAACCATTAGGGTTAGCCGTGTAGGTGAACCTCCCGGGTTGTGGGAAGGTCACTGATTTGTCCTTCTCGAAACTTGTAGGTTAAAGAAGTGATTGTCCTCACTCGAAACCTGTAGGTAAGAGTTGATTATTGTAAGCTTGATTGAAGCTGTGAAGCAGATCAAGTATGTGTTCATTGTTAATTGTGTAAATAGCTGTTGCAGGGTTGTAACAGTTAGGTATCACCAGGGAGTGAGCAGAGATTTTCTTATCTTGGATGGAGTTCTGAGATAGAGATTGCATTGGGTAGTGACTAGGTAAACCAGAGGTTGTTTATCTGTTAACTAGAGGTTGTTTATATAAAATAGTACTACTGATAGTGGAATCTTCTTCCTGGCTTGGTAGCCCCCAGAGTAGGTTAGTTAGAACCGAACTGGGTTAACTATTAACTGTGTTATTTATCTTCTGCATTATTTGTTCAGTTATGAATGTTATGACTTTGTCTATAACATCAGGTTCAGAAGTGTTAGCTGATCCTGTACAGAACCATGTAAAAACTATAATCTGGTTTTGTATGCTGAACATATGTGATCCCAGGTCTCATTGACTCTTTCCTAAGAGTAATTAAATAATGAGGGATCCTTGTATTCTACTGGTGCTACATTAATAACAGATCATATGTCTTGACATCAGGATTGACTTCCGAGTCTCTCATACCTGAATTTTCAATTGGTATTAGAGCCGGCATCCTGTGTGTTTCTGGATGAGATCTGTAAGGGATAAATTCTGGTTGTGGTAAAAGTAAAAGAGTGTTTGAACAAAGAATGTTCATATTGTATGGTCCCTTGAAGTGGAGGATGGACCTATATGATTAGACCAACCTGACCTAAGAGCTATGATGCTGGAACAAAGAGTGCTAAGTCCAAGGACTTCATGCGGGAGTGAAGAACTTGAATTTAAATACAAATTCCACTGGTATCTATGAACAGAGAAGAAGCTCATCAAAACCTTCATGCGGGAGTGAAAATATTGATAAGGTAACCTCTGTTGTCTGTAAGTTCATCAAGTCAGGATTTTAGTTTGGTCTAATCAATTTCTTGGTGCAGAAGCAAGCGTTGTGAAAGGTTGAGTAACTATCAATCTGTAGTTGTCATACTTACTACTAACATTTAAAGTAAGCATTGTGTGAATTCTGTTGATATATGACTATTTTTCCGCTGCATAGTCTTTGAGAAACCCTAGGGTTATGAAGGTTCAACAAAATGTATGGAAGGTATTGACAGCTATAATTAAAGTGTCAAAGATACTTGAGTAATCTCTCAAGTCCACTCATAATGGCATGGTTTATTAGAGCTGATGAATGTCACCTGATCAATGATATTCATAATTATCTGCAAGTGTGTACCTTGAAATATTCAAGGTTGAAGTGTTCCTAGAAGGAGGAACATATGTCCTATCTGATGTTGGGACATTAAGAACTGGTATGCAGCTACCAGCTGAAGAACAGATGTTCTAGTGCTAAACTAATGTAGTGTGAGAATATTGGTTTGGAACCTACTCCTGGTCTGGAAGAGGAGACATCTGGCTAAGTTAATCAGGACACGATTAACATGTGCTCAGTTCCACTAAGAAAAACTCATAAAGGTATTCCTTTTTAATCCTTTATGCTGTACTTTTGAAGAGCCTATATCTGTAAGTTTCCTCTGATCAACGAAACCAGATAAGTATTCATAACCATAGAGCAGTTGTTGGAGCTGAATACTGTGACTCTATCACAGTGAAATATGGTTAAGAATGTGTACTGCCCTAGTAGTTATCCATAAAGGGTAGTATGATTTTAAATCAAGGAAGTCAGAGGGATCTGACTAATTCAGTGTTATGCTATGACTAAATCTGTTCCAGAAACCTAGCTGAGGGAATCTCCTCTGTAGGTACAGACCATGGCATCCTTCATCTCAAAATCAGAATTAAAGTCTGAAGAAAAGTTTATTGAGATGCTGGCTATTTTATCCCTTGATGTGTCTGGATATTGCTGACTATTGGATTATTCTGTTACTAACCTGAGTATTGTCAATTTGACATTAAAGATGTTAACCAAGAACCATGAAAGATGATGTCACATCTGATGTTACAACATCTCAAGATCTTCAGTTATTTTATGTATTTTCCAAGAACAGAAAGTATAAATGTGAAGAGGTAATCAGTCAGAATGACCTAGTGTGAGTAGCAAATTCTAACTGAAAAGCTGGTAAGTACTTTGACGGGAGACTTAGTACTTATTAGGTTTAGAACCTGGATGCTGAGAAGAAGTTCTTACAACCATGAGTTCTCAATTATCTTCACACATCAACGAAGAAGGCAAGAGTCTCTGATGTGGGATACTGATTCTGTTAAATATCTTGATGGGAGCTGGATATTTACAAAGTCTGTATAAAACAACTCAGACATGTATATTGAAGATCAATTTATGGTTATACAATCATAGTTTCTTCTATTTCAAGTTACAAAATGTGGCAATCTGGATCTTGTGTAGCAAGCAAACTGAGGTTTCTAAACTTGGAATCTGTGGCAAATTCCAAATGAAGGGAACTTCAAGGACGAACATCAAAGATGTCCTAAAGTTGAATATCTCAGGGGGGGTAAAAGAGTATGAAGATCAGCAAAGACAATGTTTCTACTTCTTTTCATTTGAAAAGTCTTTCAAAGACTAATCTTGAAGAAAGAAGAACAAAGTCACACAAAATCCTCAGAACATAACTCAAGTCATGTGTATTCTCAAACGACATGAATTGATGGTGTGTATCACTTGTTCTGATCTAAGTGCATGATCTAAACTATGCACGAGTCCACCTGGTGCAGTTTGTTCTTAAATAACGTTTCTTGATTAAGACTTTGGATGAAGTCCAGGTATGTTGTTTAAATTGCTCAGGATTATCGAGTCTTTTCATTTTGTTTGAGTCTTGTTTGAGTGTCTAATGTTCTTCTTTCAAATATGAGAAGTGTCTAGAGTCTAGGTTATGATTCTCTATTTGAGTCAATCATAGGGTTTAAGGGTAGTGTTCAGGCATTGTTAAGTTTGAGGTCATTCTTTAGAACTGTTTGGTAAAGAATAAAGAGTCTTGTTTCGAGTCGTGAACACAATTTGTTCCTTGTGTTCCAAGTTCTCTATAGAGATGTGTTATCTCTATGGATAGTCAAGAGTTTGTTTGAGTTCAGATGAACTTGTGTCTTAGGTATCAACATCACCAAGCACATATTCCCTGGTAGAAGGACTGGGAATATATAGAAGTTTGAAAAAGCAACATTAGTGTCTAGATTGGCAGTTTGGACATAATGTGGATTAGAATGGGCAGGTTCTGATCTGGATGTACGTAATGTGTTCTGGCCATACACAATTACTTTCATGATGAAGACTTCACTTAGTGAAGATGACTATGAAGACAAAAGTTCTATGATCGGATCAACACAGCTAAGGATAAAGGAGAATCTCTTCTGTTCAAGAGGTATGTTAATCAATGTGTGAGATTGAAAAACACCTTATCAAGAAGAAGTTCAAAGTATATTAAAGCAGACCATGATCTGATTCAAACATGGTAGGGTTATGCTCAACAAAATTCTAGGAGTGGCAGTTCTGTTTGTTGAAATTGTGGCAACCTCTCTGTGTATGATTTTAGTATCAAGGGGTCATCTGTTGATCATTTCTAAAGGAGGTAAGTTCTTAGGCAAGGGTCTGTTGAAAATAAAAGGGGATGAAACTTGTGGAGAATACTGGTAGTACAAATGTCAGACACAATGTTATGACATTCTACTTCTGATGTAAGTATTTATTGCGAGGAACAAATTTGCTATAATGAGTGTGTTCAGCAGGATTGTTGAACAGAGGGTACGACTCTTGAAGATATGAAGATGTGTCTTATATTTTCCATTCATCATTTCAAGCTTATTCCGTCTATGAGAGCTCAAACTATCTCGGATAGGGGGAGTAACTTCTTTTGTCCAAAGAAATTTCTTAGTTAAAAATACTTTTACATCATGAAGAAAATGTGATACTTTTGTCAGTTATTTGAATGGTTCAAGTCAACCATGTGCAACTAGTAACCACTATTCCTTCTCTACACTAATGAGGTAGCTGTGTGCTAATAGTCTCAAGGTGTACAAAAGCAACAGAAGTCTATGTCTATGAATAGTGAGTAAGTAGGGAGTATGTTAATTGGTTCAAATGATGCTCTGTCTTAATCTTTTATGGAATCTTGGGCTATGTTCCTGAAGGAAAGAAAAGTGACAATGTCTGACATAATGTCATGACATGTTTAGAGACATTGAATCTTCACAGTCAAACAAGGAAATCTGAATTGAAGTTTATCTACACATCAGCGGTCGGTGTAAAGTTCATTCAATGACTATGTATGCACTGGTAATTCAAGATGACTCCTATCAGAAAAACAGTCAAAAACTGCTTTGGAAAGAGTAAAAGCTTTTGGAACTGTTTCCTAATTAACCGTTTGACCATTGAACAAGACCAAAGACCTTCGTTAATTCCTACGATCTTCAGTTTGCTATATAATAGCATCTCCGTGAATTGCAGAAATCAAACTCTCTCAAAATGTCGTTCGTGTGCGTTCTTGTGAGTCGAGTCTGGATTTGGTATTGTGATGGGTTGTTGTACCAAAACCATCTCAGAAAAGGAAAAACACGGGCTGGAGATGTTGATGGTCTCTACCATGGGTTTTTCTGCAATAACAACAAATATGTTCCACTATATACAACCTTCAGTATAGGAATAATTTTCGTTGTGATTTGTGATCTGAGTTATGAACACAATTGTGATTTGTGTTATGAGTTACTAGGACTGGTGGACAGTTTTCACTCAAGTCCTCTCTCAAGGTCTATGCTAGGATTTGGTTTCTGGTACAAGACTAAGGTAGGGGTCTCTTATGCCACTATTGGTCCTCCAAGACGCAGGGATTCTCCCATCGTCTTCCTCGTGAACGTCAGTGTTGCATGAAGATGTTCCACTGCATATTATGACATTGGTTCTTTCTTTGTCATATTGTGTCTAAAAAGGGGGAGAAGAATACCATCTTCTGATTTTGCTACTATAAAAATTTTGTGTAGCAGACTGACGATGTTATGATGTGGTTCAAGTCCTGAAGATCAGAAGGTAAACCCAATTATGAGAATGTAAAATTCTGTTCTTCCTTGGTGTCTTGAAGTGTTTATGTTTTTGCTGCATGTTTATGTTTTAGTCAAAATATGCCAAAGGGGGAGATTGTTAGTGCTTTTATTGGCTGATTGGCATCTATGTTTGGTTAAAACATAATAGCAGTAAAACATAATACTAATGTGAATCTTGCAAGTTTATAAAGAACAAAACAGGTACAAGCAAGATGTTAGATGGAATGTCATGACATCAACTCATGACATCGCGCCTGCAGAACTGGAAGGAAGATTCAGTTTGTACTTAAAAGATACAGAATATTCTATGTGAATATTATGTAATCCTATGTGGCGCATATTTAAAGGTCAAAAAAATAATTGAAGAATCAGTTTAGAAGATTGAAGATTCAGGAAGAATCAGATCAGAAGATTAAAGATTCAGCAGTTTCTAATTTAGGAAACTCAGGATTAAAAGACCTTATTTGTAGCAGAATATTTTCTGCATATTTGTAACAGCCAGAGTGCTGCGATTTGTAAGCCCAAGTCCAATTGGGATCAGGTTATAAATAGGAAACTTTGTAACCTAGTTTTTCAAGCTAACCAACATTTAGAAAGATGTAACCATTAGGGTTAGCCGTGTAGGTGAACCTCCCGGGTTTTGGGAAGGTCACTGATTTGTCCTTCTCGAAACCTGTAGGTTAGAGAAGTGATTGTCCTCACTCGAAACCTGTAGGTAAGAGTTGAGTATTGTAAGCTTGATTGAAGCTGTGAAGCAGATCAAGTATGTGTTCATTGTTAATTGTATAAATAGCTGTTGCAGGGTTGTAATAGTTAGGTATCACCAGGGAGTGAGCAGAGGTTTTCTTATCTTGGATGGAGTTCTGAGATAGAGATTGCATTGGGTAGTGACTAGGTAAACCAGAGGTTGTTTATCTGTAAACCAGAGGTTGTTTATATAAAATAGTACTACTGATAGTGGAATCTTCTTCCTAGCTTGGTAGACCCCATAGTAGGTTAGTTAGAACCGAACTGGGTTAACAATGAACTGTGTTATTTATCTTCTGCATTATTTGTTCAGTTATGAATGTTATGACTTTGTCTATAACATCAGGTTCAGAAGTGGTAGCTGATCCTGTACAGAACCATGTAAAAACTATAATCTGGTTATGTATGCTGAACATGTGTGATCCCAGGTCTCATTGACTCTTTCCTAAGAGTAGTTAGATATTGAGGGATCCTTGTGTTCTGCTGGTGCTACATTAATAACAAATCAGATGTCTTGACATCAGGATTGACATCCGAGTCTGTCATACCAGAATTTTCATTATGTATTATGACGCTTTGTCAATGGGTTTGAGAGGTGTGTTGATGCAGAATCAACAAGTAGTGACTTATGCTTCAAGGAAACTTAAAGTTCATGAAAGAAATTATCCGACTCATGATTTAGAGTTGGCAGCGGTGGTCTTTGTGCTGAAATTATGGACACATTATCTGTATGGCTCGAGGTTTGAAGTGTTTAGTGATCACAAGAATCTAAAGTATCTATTTGATTAGAAAGAGCTTAATATGAGACAAAGAAGATGATTAGAGTTTCTTAAAGATTATGACTTTGGTTTGAATTACCATCCGGGTAAGGCGAACGTTGTTGCTGATTCATTGAGTAAGAAGTCCCTACATATGTCTATGTTAATGGTGCGGGAATTGGATTTGATTGTACAATTCAGAGACTTGAGTTTGGTATGTGAAGGTACTCCTAATAGTGTAAAATTGGGTATGCTGAAACTGACAAGTAGTATTCTTGATGAGATTAGAGCGGGTCAGAAGTCTGATGTTGGTTTAGTTGATAGGTTGACTTTGATCAACCAGAGCAAAGGAGGCGATTTAAGAATTGACGAGAATGGTGCTATGAGGTTTAGTGATCGAGTATGTGTTGCTGATGTTTCTGAGCTTAGGAAGAGTATTCTCGAAGAAGGACATCGTAGCGGATTGAGTATTCATCCTAGTGCTACAAAGATGTATCATGATTTGAAAAAGTTGTTTTGGTAGCCTAGAATGAAGAAGGAAACTGTTGAGTTCGTTTATTATTGTTTGACTTGCCAGAAGTTGAAGACTGAACATTAGAAGCCGTATGGGGTTATGAAACCGTTGTTTATTCCTGAGTGGAAATGGGACAGCATATCTGTAACACGGTGGGAAAACCGACTTTTTAATAAATGTTACGGATAGCAAGAGTCGCCACCGACTTTTATTTTATCCAATTAGGAAAGGCAAAAAGAACAGGAAAGACCTTTGAAAGATTTTGAGTTCGGGGGGTAGGTTACATAAAGGGAAGGTGTAAGCACCCTTTGTATCCATGGTTATCCACGGGCTCTTAATTACTTAGCTCACTTTTTGTTTTTTTGTTTGAAAAGTGTCGTGTGTGATTAGAAAATATTTTGAATAAGGACTTTAACTTGTAAATAATTGTAGCCTTTTGGAAATCGTTTTGGAAAGAGAGTGTAAAAAGCATTTTGAATTGAGTGTGAGCAAGCAGTTAAGCGCTACCTACCATAAGTTCGTCTTTCTTGTTTTTTATGTCTTTCGTTTGAAGGGGCTATCCATACCAATTGTTATGTAGGTAGTCCTTTCATTGGATGTATCGAGTCATCGAGGGTCATCGTTTTCCATAAGTCTATCCATACCATAAGAAGGGCAGGAAGTCTTTAGGAAAGGACGAAATTGTGACACCCCATGTTTTCCCTTACTTAATTTAAATTGAAATTAAATTATTTATTGGATTTATTGGAGAATTATGGAAAATAAGGCTAAAGAGTCAGTGTTGCTTTTAGTAGAAGGGGGGTGTCAATTGTGAAGCCCATTGCTAATAATAAACTTATTTTCATAAAATAGGGAAAAAGAAGGATTTGTGAGAATAGAACTAAAAGAGAAGGGAAGTCTGAACGTGAAAGAGCAGAGAAGCGAGATAGTGCGACGCGAGGAAGAACGAAGAATTAACCTTCAGGTAAGGGGGGACTCTTCCGGTTAACCTCTATTATCGGGTCGTAGGCGTTAGGATTGAAATCGTATACTATTGATTCGATAGAGAATATGTTCTAGGTTGGGGTTTTGGTATTTAGGTTCAATTTTGTGAACTTTGTGGGATTACTTGTTGGTAGTGATTGTTGATGTTGAAAGTGTTGTCTGGTTGATGATATAACTCATATTGCATGTGAAATCCCTCTTTTTTTTCGTATACAATCGTATTGGTTCGATTGGGGGATGTTTGGGGGGGATTCAAGGTGCTGAAAACTGGTTTTTGGGTTGCAGGTACGAGGTAATCGGTTACCGAAAGAGGTGTAGTCGATTACCCATAGTAAAAACAGAAAATTTGAGTTTTTGAGTCTTAGTAACCGATTACGGGTGTTTGGGTAATCGGTTACCGCTGTACGTTTTTGAAAAATACTTGTTTTTATAAAACTAATAACTTTTGATCCGTAAGTCCGTTTTAGGTGCCGTTCGAAGCGTTAGAAAGCTAACGAAATGCTCTTTATGATTAAAATAAATTAATTAGCACAAGATAATTTAATAATTATGTGATTTTGAAAATGACATGTAATTGTATCTGTGTATGTCGTGGATTAATGTTATTTAAGAATAACATGTATGGGTATTGTGTATTATGTGCTAATTGTGATACATGGAATTTATGAATGATAATTTCTATGTATTGTTATGATTCTTACATGATGAATGTATGTTATACCAATGGTGGATAATACAATATGATGAATTGTGATGGATGTGTTAGACGCGGTATTATGATGATGTAAATCTCATGTTGTTGTTGTGTGGATTTGATGTACTTGGTACATAATTGTGGAGTGTATTATTGTCGTATGCACTGTGTGATGAGTCGAGGTATGATAATGTTGTTCATATGATTGAAGTGGAGATGTTGTGATAACATGATTATAATGTTGATAATGTGATCATGTGGTGATTGTTTTGATTGTGTGATGATGATTGATTTTTATGAATAGTGCATGATATATGTACATACTTGTTGGTGATAACTATGTTGAGTTATGTGAGACGATGTTTTTCATCGGATCGGTGGTGTTGTAAGTATGTGATATGTGTGCATCTATTCATAAAGCATTTTGTCGTGGGCTGTATCCCTTATGGTGGTGGGACAGCGGTAGCTAATTCCCATTGTGTGGAATTAGTGAGAGAAGTAGCCGAATCTTTATGGTGGTGGATCGGTGAGATGGGTTATCCCATGTTTGGTACCACATGCATGTAGTTGCATTGCATTAGGTGTTTGATATATTATAACATGAATGGAAGTTGTCCAATGTTATAATATTGTGTGTTTGGTCAATTGTTGTATTTGGTGTATGTGTGTATAGCCTGAATATATACTGATGTTGGGTGAATATTATACTGTTGATGTTTTATCGTTTATGAACTGATAACATTGTTTAATTGAGAATGAGACTCACCCTTACTGTTGATTATTTTTCAGATTAAAGATTAGTGGCTTGTGCTGGGTGAGGATAACTCGTAGAGTTACTCGTTAGTACGGTTGTGTCGGTGTCATGCTCTGGTCTTGTAACACTGGGGGAACGTTTGTTTTAGAATTTGATTGATGGATTATTTCTTATGTTGGAATAATGTTTTGTTGGTTTAGATCAGTGAATTTGGATGTGAATCCCGATGTTTTATGTTATTCAGTTTTGAAGTATTTTCCGCTGTGTTAACATGATTACTGAATAATATGTTTTGAAGTTCCTCATAAGGCATGACATGGCTTAATGTTTTAAATATTTTGAAGTTGTAATACCCTTTTCATGTTTTACTATGAATTTTATTTGTTATTTTGTGGGGTTTTAGAAGGGTGTTACAATATTGGTATCAGAGCAGGTTGGTCCGTCCGGCCAATTGTCGAGTCAGTTGAGTTGCACGATAGTTGTATACTGTCGGTGTTTTATCCCTTGGTACACGACATGTGGGTGAATCACTGTCGGTACTTGTTTGTTTTGTTGCAGGTGTTGGATTGAAACAAGTGGGGGAGAAGCTTTACTTCTCGGTTATGTTTCAGTTGTAAGATGATGGTTCAGTAGACTGTTATTGGCAACAGTGCAAGTGTTGTTGGAGTTGGTTGTTTCCCGAATCGAAGGTGACTTGGAATTAAGACTTGACTAGTAATTAAGTTGGAGCATCTTGAAGTAGGATGATTAGATGTAATTGATGATTATTTGTATGAGGGGGAAATTAGAAAGTTACAATGTATCAGCTCTGCTGGTGGACTGCGAAATTTTCAGTTGAGTAGCCTTGCATCTCGAAAGAGGTTCAGTTGCAAGTTTGCAAAGAGGATTACGGTCGTAATGTTTCAGAAATCGCGCTTCGGCGATGGGATGTGTTGCTCAAGTTATAAGAATGTTTGGAAGTGAAGAGATATGATAAGGAGCTGTTTGGAATGTGATCGAGTTGAAGAGAATGAGTTTTGGAGTGAGATTTTCGTAAGCAAAACGCGGGAAAATTGCTGAATAGCTGCAAAACTTCGAAAATTCATAACTGGAGTTCTGGACATCCGATTTGAGTTCCGTTTGAAGCGTCGGAAAGCTAACGAGATGAACTTTGTTATAAAAATGGTTGCAGAAGCTGTAACATATTTAATTGTGACAGGATGACGTTGGAAAGAGGTGAAGTTACGGTTACACTTGTCCTTAGAACTAGACTTGTTAACGGTACTGCACGGGATGTCAGTGTCAGAGTTGAACGGATTGAAGGAATAATTAAAGGCTTGTTGAGAATTAATTTTAGAAATTAAGTGTACCATTTGAGGAGTTTTGGAAATATCGTTTAAAGTGTCGCTGCATGGCGTCGGCATTGCATTTTCGGATAACGATTGGAAACTTCATATCTTGAGTTTCGGGTGTCGGAATTATGTGCCGTTTGAACCTACGAAGGAGAGAGATTATGTTCTACCTTATGGGAGGTTTATAAATACAGTAGAGTGATCCTATGAGGAGAGATTCTGAAGTCGGTTATGGAAGCGTGAAACTTGTCGAATAAGAATGCCTACTACCGCGATTGTTTGAGACAAAATTGAGTAGAACATGTTGTTGATGAATAAGTTGATGAGATGTTCGGTCATAAAGATGATTTGAGTAACGATGGATTTTAGTGAGAAGTGAATTAGTAGTAAAGGTGGGACAAACTTTGGGAACAGTTGAAGTCGTATTTGTGATGCCAAAGTAACGACATGT
The DNA here is from genome assembly GCF_029867415.1 of Vicia villosa. NCBI lineage: Eukaryota > Viridiplantae > Streptophyta > Magnoliopsida > Fabales > Fabaceae > Vicia > Vicia villosa. Next base: position 157,103,100 of record NC_081182.1, on the reverse strand, counting down.
ATAAAAGAAGAATTGTAGAGAATTTCTAACACCTATTGATATGGAGAAGACTTTGTTGAGATCCCGAGTGGAATGATATTTGGACGCAAAAGACGTTATGAGATTTAGAGTAAAACCACGAGTTATGAATGTTATCACGGTCTTTTGCTAAGATGAGGATTTGATATCGAACGAGATGAATAGTAATGTTCGAGTATATTAGAGATTATGAAGTTGGAAGTACTTAACAAGTGTGTGATGCTAAGTGATTATGAAGCAGATTATGTAAAATGTTTGGATGTTGATGTGCCATTGACAAGATCCAATGAGAGAGAAGTGTGCGAGTTGTAAAGACTCGGAGTGAACTATTGGACTATGACGATGTTAATGAGTTTGGGTGCAAACTCGGAAAGGGACACTATTATGTAGTAACGACGGTTTATGCTTAAATATGGTTGTCAACTATCTATTGACAAATTTAGGACTTGATCACCCTAAATCTCTTGTTGGTAGTAGATGGAATCATATAAATGGGATGAACTTGTTTTGTTAACTTAATGGTATAAGTTGTTATGGATATTAAACCGTGATAATAATCACTCACCATGTTGTGTGAACTTATGAAGAAGTGAATATGAAAGAGTGCAATATAATGGACAATGACTTAAGACGGGTAATCAGAGTCGCATAACGAAAGTGTGATGTGGAGTAATGTTATGAGTACTACTCGGGGGCAGTGAGTAAGTAATATGTCGGAAGCCTACGTAGAGAATATGTATTGATCTATATGTTGGATTTGGGATCTAGTGGATGTAAGGATGTTGTACCAGAGAATTAGAACCCTTTTGAATAATTGCCGAGATGATGAATATGTTATTATGGTTGTACGTAGTTAACGAGTATGTATTCGGCGAAGTTAAGACGATGAGTTAATACTATATAATGCTATAATAATTTTGTGTTGTTGTAAGATGTTATTGTAGATTCCAGATATAAGGAGGAGTTACACTCTAAGAAGGACGAAGTTGATTTAATTCTTAGAAAAGAGCGGGACTCGGTTTGAGCTATTTTGTAAGCAATGGTATATTGAGGTCGATGAGTGTGATTATAACTACTTGTGTGTACTCGTTCTGATGGTTAGAATTTTTTTTGTATAGATGTAGTAACTCAGGAATTTATTTTTAGTGCGTGCAAATATTGCTAAGTGGTAAATTAGTACCATGTATGGTAAAGAAGGATTTTAAACGAATGAGTAAAGAGAGTCGGAATTGGGTAAAACTCAGAAATCTAATTGGTAATGATGGTTGTAACGAGTAACCAGAGTAGTGCAGCGAAAGCGGACTATAACGGGTTAGATAATTGCTGGTGTGACTCGAGAGGAGTCAGATAATAGAAATTAAATGGTATAGGGATATGCTTATTGAGTTCTTGCAGGAAGCAGTTGGTGAAAAATTTTATCGCTCAGACGGGAAGGTATGTTTAAGGATGGTACATTCGGTAGATGGAACGTATTACTGCAGTGTCGAACGGGTGTAATCATGCTATGGATAAAGAATGATATTACACAGATGTGTGTAGCGGAAATCTATATTAGTGTTGAGTGACGACCTTATTGACAGATGCAGATAAGTTAATGTCATGATGACAGTGCTATTAAGTTGTGGAAAGATCCTTGTCCTAAATGAGGTTTTGATCTCGCTTTCTAGGATGGGATCCTAGTGCGTATGTATAATTTCTAAGATGGAGTGGTTAGAGCAATGCTATACATCTTGCTGACATGGGTGGAGTTCTCTTTCAATTTGAGGATGAATTTGATTCTAAGGTAGTACGATGAAGAATAGTGTACAACGGTGATTATGCGTTGGGTGACCATTCATGTCTTATTCAGTCATTGGGTGCATTGTGTGGGTTGTACCTCAATGTCCCATTGTTGTTAAATTTTGGAGGTATAACGAGTGGTACATCTTTGGATGGTCAAATATGACGTAAGAGTTGAAATTTGAATGCACGAGACATGCTTTCTGTTGGCCATATCAGATGAATTTTGAGGATCAAAAATAGGAAGTTGAAGTAATTGAGCGGTAAATAGATAGCATTGGTCAGAGTAGCTTGGGGAGGACCATCAAGTAGCAATGTTAATTGGGAGCTGGAGAGTCATATGGAGGACTCTTATACGAGCCGGTTGCTTGAGGTATGTTTTCGAGGACGAAAACTCTTTTAGTGGGGGAGAGTTGTGACACCCCATGTTTTCCCTTAATTAATTTAAATTGAAATTAAATTATTTATTGGATTTATTGGAGAATTATGGAAAATAAGGCTAATGGGTCAGTGTTGCTTTTAGTAGAAGGGGGGTGTCAATTGTGAAGCCCATTGCTAATAATAAACTTATTTTCATAAAATAGGGAAAAAGAAGGATTTGTGAGAATAGAACTAAAAGAGAAGGGAAGTCTGAACGTGAAAGAGCAGAGAAGCGAGAAAGTGCGACGTGAGGAAGAACGAAGAATCAACCTTCAGGTAAGGGGGGACTCTTCCGGTTAACATCTATTATCGGGTCGTAGGCGTTAGGATTGAAATCATATACTATTGATTCGATAGAGAATATGTTCTAGGTTGGGGTTTTGGTATTTAGGTTCAATTTTGTGAACTTTGTGGGATTACTTGTTGGTAGTGATTGTTGATGTTAAAAGTGTTGTCTGGTTGATGATATAACTCATATTGCATGTGAAATCCCTCTTTTTTTTTCGTATACAATCGTATTGGTTCGATTGGGGGATGTTTGGGGGGGATTCAAGGTGCTGAAAACTGGTTTTTGGGTTGCAGGTACGAGGTAATCGGTTACCGAAAGAGGTGTAATCGATTACCCATAGTAAAAACAGCAAATTTGAGTTTTTGAGTCTCAGTAACCGATTACTGGTGTTTGGGTAATCGGTTACCGCTGTACGTTTTTGAAAAATACTTGTTTTTATAAAACTCATAACTTTTGATCCGTTAGTCCGTTTTGGGTGCCGTTCGAAGCGTTAGAAAGCTAACGAAATGCTCTTTATGATTAAAATAAATTAATTAGCACAAGATAATTTAATTATTATGTGATTTTGAAAATGACATGTAATTGTATCTGTGTATGTCGTGGATTAATGTTATTTAAGAATAACATGTATGGGTATTGTGTATTATGTGCTAATTGTGATACATGGAATTGATGAATGATAATTTCTATGTATTGTTGTGATTCTTACATGATGAATTTATGTTATACCAATGGTGGATAATACAATATGATGAATTGTGATGGATGTGTTAGACGCGGTATTATGATGATGTAAATCTCATGTTGTTGTTGTGTGGATTTGATGTACTTGGTACATAATTGTGGAGTGTATTATTGTCGTATGCACTGTGTGATGAGTCGATGTATGATAATGTTGTTCATATGATTGAAGTGGCGATGTTGTGATAACATGATTATAATGTTGATAATGTGATCATGTGGTGATTGTTTTGATTGTGTGATGATGATTGATTTTTATGAATAGTGCATGATATATGTACATACTTGTTGGTGATAACTATGTTGAGTTATGTGAGACGATGTTGTTCATCGGATCGGTGGTGTTGTAAGTATGTGATATGTGTGCATCTATTCATAAAGCATTTTGTCGTGGGCTGTATCCCTTATGGTGGTGGGACAGCGGTAGCTAATTCCCATTGTGTGGAATTAGTGAGAGAAGTAGCCGAATCTTTATGGTAGTGGATCGGTGAGATGGGTTATCCCATGTTTGGTACAACATGCAATGTAGTTGCATTGCATTAGGTGTTTGATATATTATAACATGAATGGAAGTTGTCCAATGTTATAATATTGTGTGTTTGGTCAATTGTTGTATTTGGTTTATGTGTGTATAGCCTGAATATATACTGATGTTGGGTGAATATTATACTGTTGATGTTTTATCGTTTATGAACGGATAACATTGTTTAATTGAGAATGAGACTCACCCTTACTGTTGATTATTTTTCAGATTAAAGATTAGCGGCTTGTGCTGGGTGAGGATAACTCGTAGAGTTACTCGTTAGTACGGTTGTGTCGGTGTCATGCTCTGGTCTTGTAACACTGGGGGAACGTTTGTTTTAGAATTTGATTGATGGATTATTTCTTATGTTGGAATAATGTTTTGTTGGTTTAGATCAGTGAATTTGGATGTGAATCCCGATGTTTTATGTTATTCAGTTTTGAAGTATTTTCCGCTGTGTTAACATGATTACTGAATAATATGTTTTGAAGTTCCTCATAAGGCATGACATGGCTTAATGTTTTAAATATTTTGAAGTTGTAATACCCTTTTCATGTTTTACTCTGAATTTTATTTGTTATTCTGCGGGGTTTTAGAAGGGTGTTACAAAAATAGTCATTTGTAGGCAACCAGTAAGGATACCTTAGCATTCGAAGGGACGATCATCATTTATCGAGGCAACATCGAGGGACAAGATCATTTTATTCGTAGGCAACTCGAAGGGACTATGATCTTTTTATGATGATTTTTATTCGTAGGCAGCAGGCTAAGGTATCCCTACGCTCGAAGGGACTTGACTATTATAATCGAAAGGCAGTAATAAGAGGAATTACCTTAAAGGTGCGTGGGTGCAACAATCACGTGATTATATTCAGATATTTATCTTGTATTAGGCAAACTAAATTTATTAAATCATTGTCACTCCCTTCTTTACTAACCACGCAATTAATATAAAATAAAGGCATAAATTAAAAGTTCCTACGCTATTACAAGGCTTCGGGATTATAGGATACATAGCCAAAAAACCCGAGGAAAAGGAAATTAAAATGCGGGAAATTAAAGGCGGAAATTAAAGGCAGAAATTAAAGAGTCCTAAACTATTACAAAAAAACCTTTTGCAAGCCTATACACATTTTCTAAAATTTAAATGGCAGAAAATAAATAAATAGCATAATTAAATAAAGGCAGAATTAAGATAAAAGCAGAATAGTAAACGTGCATGTGACAATCACAAAGTATGGGATAAGAAGAGAAATTCGCGAAGTAATTAAGAAATTCAATGTTTGAAAACAATTTGTGGTGTTCGTGGTGATAAACCTTAAATCTTAAAGGTTAGCTTAATGGCTAGAAAACCTAAGGGTAAAAACCTAAGGGTAAAAACCTACACCTACAGTTAATGGGCAACACCTACCTATCCTACGTTTTTAGGTTTTTCAGGGTTATCTATGGTTTTTGAAGTTTAAGGTGAAACCTGATTGTAAACCTAAAATTAGTTAAGTCTGTAAAACCTAATCCTGATTAAATAAAAAAACCTAATTATTTGACCTAATTTACCTAATTTATTAATTAATTAATCCTAATCTAAATTATTTAATTACTTAACCTAATTAATTACTAAATTATTAAATTAAATTAATTTACTAAACTAAATTAACAAATTAATTTACTAAACTAAATTACAAAATTAATTTACTAAACTAAATTAAATTAATTTACTAAACTAAATTAAATTATTAAATTGAAACCTAGTAAAACTAAATTTCTTAAATAAGAAAAAACTATGTGTGAAGAAAAACAAAAGAAAACAAAAAGGTGTATATAAGTAAAAATAAAAAAATTAGAAAACCTAGGGCACAATCCTGTGCAGCGCGCCTTGGAAGACCACGGTAGAACTGCGCCTTTGTGCGGATTAGATCAAGAACCAGCGAAATGTGAAGGCTGAAGGGAATGGGTCACACCGTATGCACGTGGGTGAGCCACACTGGATCTGGCATCATCTTCACCAAACGCGCATGCTGAAACTTTTGAATTGGACCAATCAGACGCAGCCACGTCCTTGTCTTCTTAGTTCTTGGAACCCAAGCATTTAGCTACGAACCTGTTACGAATTTGCTACGGTTTTAACCGTGGCTAAATACCTGCATTTTTGACATCATAAAATAGCAACAATAAATCTATAACGAGACCATGGTTCGACTCGGTTTTGTTCCCTGAATCCAATGGTGACCTTATCTTCAACAAATTTTACCTGTAACTTAATGCCCCAATATGGATCTTATAAACCCTAACAATGGCAGTCCTTCGTACAGGTGATTAAACAACAATTAATCTATCCCGAAACGTTCATGGCATGATGGCAAACATAAATATGCAAACAAATCGTGTGTAGGATGCGTAGAGTATTGGATTCGAGTTCAAGTTCAAAAGGTGCAAACCGTGAGTTATAGAGAGCGATTCTAAAGGGCCTGACATGTTGAGGATGGTCTGGACAGCTTCAAGAGAGGTCCAGGGATATGTTTGAATCACCAAAACCCTTGAATTACTCTGCAACTTTGAAACCGATTTGAGCTTTTCCTTGGATTTTTTTGAGCGTGGTATCACTTCTTCTGGACTGCAATCCTTGTCCTTAGCCTCTGAACATGTTCTATACTTATAATACAAGGAATTAGGTTAACAATTCAATCATAATATCCATGATTGGAGAAGATTTGATTTTGATTGAATTGTTGATTGAAACTTTCTAACTTTGGCCAAATTTAAATCTTCTCTTTCCAATCCCTATCCCCACAAAATTTGGACATGTTATTGATATGGAGAGCGATTGGAATTGACCTATAAATAAAACCAAAGCAATTCTTTTCATATTTTCCATTTATTTGCCTTAAATTGGATTTTTAATGAGTAAAAAATTCATTAAAAATAAAATAAAAGTCAAATGGGCGTGGATTGGATTTAGAGGTTCTTACTATTATAATCAAGTTTGGGTCACAAAAGAATAGGCCCATTTGGAAAAAATCCAAGTTTAAACCTTATTTGATTCATGTCTTTCTTCAAACTTTCACCAACTTCATTAAATCATAACTCCTTTAATATTTATCATATGAAGGTGTTCTATGACTTTTTGGAAAGCCCAAGATGTCCTCTATAAGCCACTTTGGGATATTTTTTGCATTTGGGGATTTTATCTTGATTATATTGGCTTTGACAAAAAACAACTTTTTTTGAGCTTCTAGATGGACCTGTAATGTATTAGCTCATATCTCTTAAATGGTGCATTTCTTGGACTTGGGCCCAACATCAAAGTTTTAGTGAATTGAATTTCCTTGAGTTTGAGCTTTGGTTGGGGAATTTCTGATAAAGTATGAGAGACTTATGGCCAGTCAAAGTTGGGTTGACTTTCAGTTCAAAACCCTAATTTAGAAACTGAGTTTTGTTGATTTTGAAGCTTTTCTTGATGAATTATGATCAACCCTTGATCAAATGATGACTATAACTTCAAAATGTTGATGTTGACCAAAAGTCAGGAACTTTGACTGTATGTTGACAACGGTTGGCTTTAAAGGTCAAACCAGTCGACTGTTGACTATCTAAGCAATTGACTGAGCAATCTTGTGAATCAGGACTTGAAAATTGGCATGAGGATACTTTGAAGCATATGAGAGATCATGAAGTTCACTTGAGGTATCAGAACCTGATTTGACCTTGAGAGAAGCAAAACCCTAATTGTGGGCTTGTTGCTTAGGAGACCAATAAGTATGCCCAATTCTTGCATAGTCTTGAGCGGTTGAAGGTCATGTGAGTCAAAATATGATGGGAAAATTTTGGGTTATGACAGCTGCCCCTGTTCAATCTTCTTAAACCTGAGGATGTAGATTGGCTTGTGTGCCTGTCGGAATCTGAAGGTTGAAGAGGATTGAACACTAGAATACCAAGAAATTTGCCCTTGATGATGCAGGGACTTTTTCAGAGATGGGCTTAAAGATGCCATCCAGGAAAAGTATTATCGGAGATGGGCTTAAAGATGCCATCCGGACGTTGAGAGAAAGCTACATGAGATGGGTTGCAGATGCCATCAGTTGATGTATTGACGTGTGTCAGAATGAGTCGTACATTAGACTGTATCTATGGTGTCAGAATTAAATTGTTGGCTCGATTGCCCTGAGCGTCGGGATCATATAAGTGAATTGATTGTTGTGACTCTATTTTCATGACTCCATTGTCGTGACTCCATTGTCGTGACTCCATTGTCGTGACTCCATTGTCGTGACTCCATTGTCGTAAATCCATTGTCGGGACTTAACTGTCGTGAATCCATTGTCGTGACTTAATTGTCGTGACTCCATGGTCGTGAATCTATTATCGCGATCATTTGTGGTGACTCCATTGTCGTGACTTCATTGTCGTGACTCAATTGTCGTGACTCCATTGTCATGACTCAATTGTCGTTGTTGTGACTCCATTGTCGTGACTCAATTGTCGTAACCCCATTAACGTGACTCAATTGTCGTGACTCAATTATCGTGAATCCATTGTCGTGACTCCATTGTCGTGACTTCATTGTCGTGATTCCATTGTCGTAACTCAATTGTCGTGACTCCATTATCGTGACTCCATTGTCGTGACTCAATTGTCGTGACTCAATTATCGTGACTCCATTGTCGTGACTTCATTATCGTGACTCTATTGTCGTGACTCAGTTGTCGTTGTCTTTTATGAATTGAGTGTCATGATTAAGTCTGTCCCTTTCTTTGATCGTGTCAACACCGTCTAAGGTGGCAGAATTAGATCTTTGAGGTTGATCGTGTCAGCACTGTCCGAGGTGGCAGAATTAGATCTTTGAAGGTTGATCTTGTCAGCACCGTTCATGGTGACCAAATTAGATCTTTGAATGTTGATCGTGTAAGTACCGTTCGTAGTAACTGAATTAGATCTTAGAGAGATGATCGTGTCTACACCGTTCGTGATGATAGAATTAGATCTTTGAATGTTGATCGTGTCAGCACCGTTCGTAGTAACTGAATTAGATCTTTGAAAATTGGAGATATTGTTTATGTGCTTGTACCTGTATCCTGAAAAAGGAAAAGTTAGTCTTTATGCAATGTCATGATGCATGTATTATGTGATGAGTCTCTCAAAATTAATGAGAAACTTGCATGTTATGTATGAATTTATTATGAGATACTGTATGCAATGTGTGGATACGTATATGATGATGCATTAACATGGTTTGTTCTTCTTGGAGTATATTAGTGGTTTCTTCTTGATTAAGAAAATAAATCTCCATATTGTTGTGATTTTGATGCCCGATCTTGTCTTGAAAATATACAGCTGGAGATTTCTGTTCTCTTCTTAGGGATGAAAGTAATTTGAATGATTGATCCTGATGTACCCTGACTGGGAATAAGAGAGGTGAATAACCCTGTTTGGAGAAAAGAAAAAGTATCGGAGAATCGGCAGTGTCGAAGATGTAAACTCCGTTGAGGAACTAATTCTCTCTTGAGAAGAGAACATTTGAAGATATCTTCTTGAGGATTACTCTGTGGGGATATGATCCTGTGAAACCGGCACTGTGGGAAGACATGGATGCCTTGAACATTGCCCCCAGTGATTATAGTAACTGTCATTTCTAGGCTTGTGTTGATTGGGACACACCAATGTGAAGGATAGAAAAACACTTAGAAAGGGGGGGTTTGAATAAGTATGACTTTAAAAACTTGTAAGATAAAAACAATGAACACAATTATTTTTATCCTGGTTCGTTGTTAACGAAACTACTCCAGTCCACCCCCTTAGAGTGATTTACCTCAACTGAGGATTTAATCCACTAATCCAACTGATTATAATGGTTATCCACTTAGAAAACTTCTAAGTCTTCTAGAGCATACAGATCACAACTTGATCACTCTAGGAAATCACCACTTAGAAAACTTCTAAGTCTTCTAGAGTCTACTGATCACAACTTGATCACTCTAGGAACCTTTTACAAACAATGTAAAATAATGTTTACAAGAGTAAGATTGCTTCTTATAAAGCTATAATCACAACAGTGATATTTCTCTTAAGTTCTAAGCTTAACACTCATTAAATATTACAAGAGTTTGTGAGGTTGAAGATGAAGTTCAGGAGATTTGATTTTGACAGTGTTTTGGTATTTTACGCAAGTGTTCTCTATGCTGCTCCTGATCAGAACTTCTATATATAGGCGTTGAGAGAAGATGACCGTTGGGTTGCATTTAATGCTTTGCGTGAATAGTACAGATTTTCATTTAATGTTTCACACTTTTGTCAACTACCTCGAGCCATGCTTTTGCGGCTTTTACTGACTTCGCCTTTTGTAGCTTCTAACGTTCCTTTTGTCAGTCAGAGATTAGACTTAATAGCCTGTCATCTTGTACTTTCGTCTGAACTTAGATTTGTAGATAACAACATTTGAATTTCAGAGTCAACAGCTTGGTGCAGAACTTCAGTGCTTCTGCTTCTGACTTCATGTCCTTCTGATGCTTCATAGTTCATGTTCTGATTCTGCTTGACCATCTTCTGATGTCTTGCCAGAGCATGTTCTGATGTAGCCATCCAGAACCTTCTGAGTCAGTGCTTCTGAGCGCTGATTTTTGCATACTCTTTATGTATTTCCTGAAATGGAAAATGCAAAGGATTAGAGTACCACATTGTCTTATACAAAATTCATATATAGTGTTATCATCAAAACATAGAATATTGATCAGAACAAATCTTGTTCTAACAATCTCCCCCTTTTTGATGATGACAAAAACATATATAATTGATATGAATTTGTAACCAGATTATCAGATGACCAAAGACAATTACACAGTTATAGCATAAGCATATAATCAGAGTGTGTGAATATGTCTCCCCCTGAGATTAACAATCTCCCCCTGAAATTAATACTAGAAGAATTTATAAAAAAAACTTCCCTGAGTATTTTTCCATTTCAGTCGAGACTTTCACTTTGAATAGAACTTCAGAACATTCAGAGCTTCTGCTTCTTGCTTCCATAGGACAGCTTCAGAGCTTTGAATTTCTCTTTGTAATCAATTGAATCATAGCATACTTGATTCTATCAGAGCATTCTTGAATGTATCAGAGCATTCTTAAAAAAATGTATCAGAACATTCTTCTTGCTTCTGATCTTGAAGCTTCACAACACTAAGTTTGCTTCAATTCTCTAAGAATATGTTTCTTCTTAGAATTGCTTTTCCTCATGTATTTGCTTCTCATGTTGATCTTTTTCAGAATGTCTCATTCCTGCAAAAAACTATCAAAAACATAGAACATGCAAATAATGTTAGAAATGGTGAGACTTAATCCCAGCAACTGATATAATAAATCAATTCAATTATCATGTTTCTCCCCTTTTTGTCCTAACATCAAAAAGCATAAAAGATTCAGATGAAAAGGACACACAGAGTGAAGATAAAATTTCATTGATAAAATATCAGAAGATACAAAATGATAGAAGCAGATGCAGAAAACAAAGAAAATAAGCTAAGACCAAAGACAGACTAAGACTGGCTAAGCCTAGAAGCTAAGACGGCCAGAAGGTTCTTAATCTCAGCAGAGTCTTCCTTCTGATCCTTGATGAAGGATCTGAACTCATCATGAGTCTTCTCGTGCTTGTCCAGACGGGTAGCCAGTTCAGCTTGATTATGTTGAAGAGCCTTCATAGTGTTCAGCAGAACAAAGACAGAAGGTCGAGCAGAAGAAGCATCAAAGCTATTGTCCATAACAAGAGGGTTTGCAACAGCTTCAACCATGAGAACATCTCCTTGATTTTCCTCAACAGGAATTTTCTCAGCAGGGTGATTCTCAACATCAGCTTCAGACACAAAAACATCTTCAGAATAAACAGGAGCAGGGATCTCAACATCTGGATGTTCAAGAGCAAGAAGTATTTCAGCCATATTCTTAGGAGGTGTTGGAGCAACAGGTTCTGATGGGTATTCAACTTCTAGATATACCATATTTAGTGCTTTAATAGAGGGATTCTCCCTAAGCCAGTTGAATAGAGACTGAAAGTCGCCAGTCAGAACATTGTATTGAGGCTTCCACACAACCATAGCCAGAGGATGCACTTCTTCAAGCTCATCAACAGACTCCTTCTCTTCAAGAGATTTCCAGCTAGTGATGGGATAGAAGTAGCTTTCTTCAAAATCCCGAAGGAATCCAGAAGGACCAGGAGCATCAGCCAAACAAGCTTCTTGAAGCTTCAAAAGGTCAGATTGAATTTCTCTTCTAAAAGCTCTCTAGAGATTCCCAATAGCGACACAATCCATCTTGGCATTATGTGCAACCTTCAAAGCATCTAAACCTGCCTGTACCTTAAGTTTTACAAATTCAAAACGAACACCAACAGAGAGTTCAGGAGGATTGATTTTGAATTTGGTGGTTGGAGAGTCTGGGTTAAGAATGCAGTAAAGTTCAGGTTCTCTTTCAAGAGCAAGAATAGATTCTGCTTCGTTGTTAGAGTCCAAGACTACAAAAACAGGGTCAGGTCGAGGTTTAGGTTTATAATTACCGTCACGCAAGAGGTTGTTGAAAAAAATCAGAATCAAAAGATTCAGAAGCGGCGATATTGCAGACCACAGGATTGTCTACAATAGTGGGGTTGGAATGTGGAGGAGGTTGAGAAATTGAGATAGTGGTGTGAGGAGGAAAGAGGGTGTTAAGAGGTAAGATTTCAAGAATTGGTTCAGAAACTTGGTGGTCAGAAACAAGAATAGGCACAGTGCCTTTAGTCTTGGGTGAAGGAGGAGGGGTGAGAACTTTGGTGGTTGGAGGTTGTAATACGGTGAACTGACTTTATTCGAAATGTTGCGGTAAGCAAGAGTCGCCACCGACTTTTATTTTATCCAAATTAATGAAAGGCTAAAAGAACAGAAAAAACCTTTTTAAAAGAAAACTGAGTTCAGGGGGTAATTTATACAAAGGGAAGGTGTAAGGCACCCTTTGCATCCATGGTTTTCCATGGGCTCTTAATTGCTTTGCTCTTTTTGTTTTCAAAAGTTTAGAAATTTATAAGAAGAAAATAAGGACTTTAGCTCGTAAATGAGCGTTGCCTTGTTGAATTTTTTAAAGAAAAGGGTAGAAAAGGGAATTTAAACCAGAGCATGCAATTAAGGGCAAATTACCTTGATATTTGTAAAAGTGTTCTTTTAGCCTTTCAGGGCTATCCATACCATAAGTGGGTAGGAAGTCCTTTTATTTGGAGGTTGAAGGGTCGTCGCAATTATCGTTCACCATAAGACTGTCCCTGCCATAGAGGGGCAGGTAGTCTAAGGGAAGGATCAGAATAGCCATCATTATTAGGCAACCGAAGGACACCTCAACATTTCGTAAGCAACTTCGAGGGACGAGATCATATTAGCGAATCGAAGGCAGCATCATTGGGACGTATGATCTGAATGAACTGAGGGCAACATTGTTGAGGCGTCCTCGTATTCGAGGGACTTGGCTATTCTGCACTGAAAAACACAAGGCAACAAGGCAACAGGCAACAGGCAACAAGAGGGATTACCATAAAAGGTGTGTGGGTGCACAATCACGTGATTAATTCGAACAATTATCTTATAAAATTTAATGATTCTACATTCAGTTCATAAGTTATCACTCCCTAGAATTACTAACCACGCAGTAATATAATGCATACAGTTTTAAGTGCCTTCAAGGCCACACAATACAACCCAGGAGCAGTTACATAATAAATCACGGGGATAGGGAAAAAAGCAATAAGAATAATAAAAAAAACCCAACAAAGCAAATAGTTTTACATAAGTAATAATTAAAAGAAGAAATAAAAAAAGATGAATTTTAGGGTTACCGAACATTCGAGCTTTGACCGGTTGGCTAACCCTGAAAATTGGAAAAGGAAAAATAAACAACAAAGGGTGAGTGTAGGAGGAGTTCATTGACATTTGAAAGTAAACCCTAATTTATTTTATAATGCAAAAAATAGATAAATAAATAAATAAAGAAATCAAGACTTAGCTTCTCGATTGGCGTGGCGCGTAGTCGGAAAAACCCTGATGGTAACCCTGAAAAAATGGCTGAAGGTCCATGGAGCGTCCCCAATTGCTAAGACGTAGGATCCCTCTTGGCTTGGATCTAGTGGTCCTGGATGAAAGTCCATAGCAGTCCACTTGAAGACCACGCGCACAGGATCAATGAGCCAATAATTTCAATAAAAAGATGGTGGATGTGAGGGATCGAACCCCCACCCCAAAGGTCACCAGCGCGCCACTCAAACCACTCAATCAACCAACCGTGGTTGATGTAGAACCAGCGTGAAAACATAGTATGGGAAATTAAGAGTACAAAATGGGAAAAAAAGCGCGTAATTCAAATAGGCCAATGATAAGGTGACACGTACCTTTCTTCTTCCTTAGGACCTGCAAATTCTTTTCCAGTTTTGCTACCAATTAGCTACGAAAGGCCCGTAGCTATTATACCTACAAACTACAAAATCCCTATACAAGCATAAAAATTAAAAACTCAGCCATGGTTAAGTTCGTATGGATCATACGACCTCAATAGTGACTCTGATTTGGTCTGATTCAGCCTGCATGAAGAAAACCTAATTCGAAACCCTAAAACTCAATAATGGAAACACACGATATGGGCATGCAAACATCCAATTAATCACCCAGAAATACTCCAAACATCACCACAAGCAAGAATATGAATTCAAATAATGTTTATGCGTCATGATTTGGAGAAATCGAAAGAAAATTAAAAGGTGCAAACCGAGGCTCGTTGTTGGTGATTCTGGACGCGAAGGGCTTTGGAATCGATTCAAACAGCTTTAGTGAGTGTCCAGGAATGCGTTTGGATCTTCAAAACTTCTTGATTTGATGCCAATCTTCAAGAACGAAACTCCACTTTTCTTGACTTTTGAGTGCTCGGATTAGGGTCTTTGGACTGCAGAAAATTTGTCCTCAGGGTTTGGTTCAATTGCCTACTTATAGTGGAAGGTTTAGGGTAACAAAATTGAACAAAATCCTTATGAATCTTTGATTTGCATTTGGAGAAAATTTGATTTGAAATTTGTTGTACAAGCTTCTAATTTGGTCTCAATTTCAATCTTTCTTAATCCAATCTCTTTAGCACGAACTTTTAATGATTGAGAGGCATAATTGATTGATATTTGGCTTAGAATCAAAGCAAAATCATATCATTCATTAAATTTATTATTTTATATAATTAATTTATGATTTAAATGAATAAAAATCATAAAATAATCAATAAAAAAATATAAAACAGAAAGATATATTTTTGGGACGTGCACGGGCTTAAGATTAAGATTGAATGAAAAGAACATAGGCCCATTTGGAAATATTTGGAGTTTTGGACCTTTTCTCTTCATGCATACCCTTGAAAATAGGTGAACTTGTGCACCTTGCCATTTCTTCATATTTCAACATTTTTTCAAGCTCTTGGACTTTTTAGAAACCTTGAAGAGTTATTAAATACCGGAAGACCCCAAAATTTAACCAGAAGCTTGGGATTAAATGATAGCTTCCAAACGGGAATTGGAACATTACCAGACGAGAACTGGTTACAAAACGAGAATTGGATTTAATTGGGTTTTGCTGTAACAGTCAGGCGGAAACTGACTACCAAACTGGAATTAGATTTTGATGTACATACGATAATTGGATTTAACGTAATAGTCAGACAGGAACTGACTACCAAACGAGAATTGAATTTTCATGTACCAGTTAGACAGGAACTGACTACTAAACGAGAATTGGATTTAGTGTAACAGTCAGACGGGAACTGACTACCAAACGAGAATTGGATTTTCATGTACCAGTCAGACGGGAACTGACTACCAAACGAGAATTGGATTTAATGTAACAGTCAGACGGGAACTGACTACCAAACGAGAATTGGATTTTGATTGTTTGCCAAGCAGGAACTGGGTTTTGATGTGATCGGCCAGGATGAGAATTGAGCTTTGATGTGACTTTTTAGGGCAAGAACTGCACTTTGAAATGATTTTCCAGGACGAGAACTAGACTTTTAAATGACTTGCCAGGACAAGAACTGGACTTTGAAATGATTTGGATTGCTAATGAAAATTGGACCTCTGTGATATGTAGTATGTGAATGCCCCAGATGATATGCGTGGTTTGATGCTGGAGTGGAGTGACATGATTAATGCATGACAATGATTTATGATGACTTGGATGTTTTGATTGATGTCCCAATGTTGGGTGGTGAAGGCGTGGCAAGATTGCTTATGCAACAAGGTTACTTGCCACACGATGGTAGGATGTTATGCTGTCATGATTTCCCAATACTTGTTTTGAACTCGAAGATCGCAGATGTAGGAGAGACTTATTAGGGATTGTAAAAATATGAGGATAGCTTTCCCTTTCGCAGTATGTCTTGCCCCAATTTGTTAGGTTTTTGTAGAGATTTGTCTCGATATGAACTTGGACGTAGTTTTGTTGTAGTATGCGCTTGAGATGGTTAGCCTCACTAATTTGAATTCACAACATGATGCCCCATGTTTAAACAAATCTTGGAATGATTTCAATCCGATTATCTATTTTGAATCAACTCCTTTTGATCGGGCCTCATAGTGATTGCCTCGACATGCCCTCGATATCCAGGGCGCGTCCTTACAGGGAACTTGAATTTTACCATGTCATGACACGAACTTGATATGTACTGCCCCAACATTTGATAGTTGAAAGATCTGCCCTGAATCTCTAGGAGGGCTAACCACGGTGTGATATCAATTCGATATGAATTGCCCCAATATTTTGAATTCTTGAAAGATATGCCCCTGATTGTTATTGCTTCGATATGTGACCCAAGTTGATTGAATCTTAGAAGAACGCCCCTAGTCAATAGGATCTTTTGATTATATGCCCCTGTAATCCTTGAAATTCTGCCCCTGTTTTAGGAGAACCCTCTAGATGTGGTTCGCCCATTCGGGAGTCTTTATCAGAAATGATTACTTTTGATTAAACCAATTTCGGGATCTCCTTGATGCCAAGTATTTATTTGAATGTAAAGTTGTACCCTTCGAAAAGTAATTCAAACGTGATGCACATGCAAGTTTTGAAATTGAAGTTTTTACAAGGACGTGGATGATTAGAGATGGAAGATGCGAAGAAGCGATATGGATATTCATTAAGAAACAATAGGAGTCAGTTTAACTAAATTATGCCGAGTATGCTTTCGTATTTGACCAAGCTTCAATTAGGACTTTTAAGGGTTGTAACGTGGCCATGGTTCGTGGTTTAAGAAACAAATGATATAAGGCTCAAATCTTATATAAACCCACCCCTTTCTCCTTGATGTTCTCCAAATCCTAAAAATCGCCTAATCCAATTAATGTGCTTTGTTTGCAAGAGAATCGTTTCAGTTCTTTTGATGTTGAGCAGAAGCCTTGGTAAAGATCCAAGTGCCGGTGAAAAATGTTGTAAATATCCAAGCATTGATGTGAAGCTTTGATGGTTTAGCAGTCACAAGATTATCCTTTGTATTTTGCCTTTGTGTCCCTTATTTTTGCATGAACCAATTCTTTTGAATTTGATCCATCGGGATGCCCTAATTTTGCCTAAGTCCTTTTTGTTTTCTTTTATGAAATTTTCCATTTTGACTTAGCAGGCGCTTTCCTTTTTTTGAATGCTCCTTTTGAAATATTGATCCTTGGATATTGAATATTGTGACTGCCATATTGATTTTGATTTGTAAGCTTCGACTTTGATACTTCCTCGATCTTGAATGATGCATTGAGGAAGAAGATTGTTGTGAATGTTATCTCCATGGCTTCCTCCATCTCGGGTGAACGCGAGGAAGAAGTTATGCTTGAACCTTTGCTTTGCTTGATCCTTTGCTTGAATCCTTGCTTGGATTGATTGATTCTCTTGACAACCAAAATACACCATTGAATTAACCAAAATCTACCCTGCCCCTGGTTGAAATCAAGGTTTATTTAAAAAGTAGAAACAAACTCCAACTCCTGGCTCGAGGGGGTGACGAGGGATTAACATCCTTATATCTCCACTGTTTAGGAATTGAAACAATGCATGTACATCATCAGCTCGGTTTTGCATTGAAAGCATACGTTAGCAAAATTCGATTAATTTTAATTACATCATTCTCCCTCGAAGTTTGTTAAATGTGAGAAATAGAAAAAGGATCAAATAGATTGACTTTTTTTGTTCCATTTTTAGAAAGAGTGAATACGAATGAATTGGTTTCAAAAACATGCATGCTCGTTTTATTAATATTAGTCAAAGAGTACAACTTTAAGAAACAAACAAAACTTAGCAATAACCAAATTTCAAATGGAAACTAACAAAGCCTAATGATCTTAAGGACAAGCTTCCTTGACTTTTAAGAGATGCTGCTTGCCATTTTTGTATTCGTCAAAGTAAGGGGTGACCATTTATCAACAATTTTACTTCTTGAAAGGTTAAGTACCTCATGTCAATCAGCTGTTGAACTTTGGCTTTAAAAGCGTTGCAATCCTCAGTCGAGTGCCCTACTGATCCAGCATGATATTCACATTGCACATTGGGGTCATACTCAGGAGGGAATGACTTTGGTGGCTTAAGAAACTTGGGAACCACCAATGAGCTTTGTACCAGATGTGACAGGAGTTGATTATAGGTCATAGGTATTGGATCTAGGGGAGCATTCCTTCTTTCTAGATTATTTCGGGGCCTTTGCTGATTCTGCCCACCTTGTGGTCGACGGTTTTGTTTATATCTTTGCTGTTGTTGCGGAGCATACTTAACTGATTGATTATATAGAACAGGCTCTTGTTGCACAAATTGAACTGGTGGCTGGCTAATAGTTCCAGCACAGATTTGTGGAGCATCCTGATCAGGAATAATTTCTGTCATCTGATAGCAAGGGATCTGAACTGGAGAATAAGCATGATCTTTCTCTCCAACTTCGGAAATTGTACTTGTTTCTTCACCATCCTGTTCTGGGAATTCAAAATTAGTAGCAGCATTCTGAATCTTACCAGTCATAAGACCGTGCTCAATTCTTTCTCCTATGACAACCAAAGTTGAGAATTCAGAAGCGGCACATCCAACCATCCGATTCAGATAGGGGTCTTGTAAAGTGTCCATGAACATGTCTATAAGTTCTCGTTCCAAGAGGGGAGGTTGAACTCTGGCAGCTAGCTCCCTCCATCTTTGTGCATACTCTCTAAAGGATTCGTCAACCTTCTGAGTCAAACCCTGAAGTTGAATTCTGGTAGGAGCCATATCACTGTTATGTTTGTAATGCTTGAAAAAGGCTTTGGCTAGATCTTTCCAAGTTTAGATGTTGGTCCTTTCAAGCTGGGTATACCATTCAAGAGATGCCCCACTAAGACTATCCTGAAATAAGTGCATTAGAAGTTTATCATTTTCTGCATAAGGAGCCATCTTGTTGCAAAATGCCTTGATGTGTGTTATCGGGCAAGTGGTACCCTTGTACTTCTCAAAGTTGGGGACTTTGAACTTAGGAGGAATCTTGATATCAGGCACCAGGCATAAACTAGCAGCATCCAAACCAAGGCAATCACGATCCTCAACAGCTTTCAATCTCTTATCCAAAATACGAAGCTTACCCTCATCTTCATCCATTGGAAACTTAGATTTTCACGGTGCAGAGCCTCGTTGACAGGAACTTGCATAGTGTTTCCAACATTCTGATTCAAAAGGACCTCTTGGGTAGGATTGACGACTTTTCGATGAACGCCACTTGGATCAACAGTAACATCCGGCCTCTGAACAGGCTGCCTTAACTCTCCTTGTCCACTGGTAACGGTTTGGATAGCTTCCAAAAATTGACCCATAGTAGTCCCTATCTAAGCCCTAATCTCTGCCATGTCTGTCTGAATTTGTTCCATGATTAACCTCAAATGTCGGGAAATCAACTTCGCAGTCTTTGATTCCAAATACAAGTTAAGATGCGAATGAGCTCCTTGTAGAAATTCATGTCATGTATGAATGATAAACCCATATGATGCAATGGTATATGAATATATTTTATTTTATGGGTTTTTTTTTTCATGCAATGCAATGAGGTATAGAGTAAGGGTTACTATAAGGTTGCCCCACACATTTTAAGGGATAAACCCAAGGAAACCCTTTAAGGGCTGTGGAAAATGATAGATAGATGGAAATCCCTACAGTCTAGGGACTATGACACAATATAGGAAATCCCTACAGGCTAGGGAACGCGTAGGAGCGGGCACATGATGACCGTTTAAGACAGTCACCTGGTCTCATGGCCATCGAGAGGCCAATCGACGTGCATTAATGGGGATGTCCTTCGTGGGAAGGACATGGTCTTGGAAATAAAATCCCTACAGGCTAGGGAACGCGTAGAAAAACCTGCAAAATTGAAATGTCTATATTCGTAGTATATAAATTGCACGCATATAATAAGCGCATAAGCACGTAAGCCCTAGGTTCATAGGTTCGACGTAACGGCTTAGGGTGCCTACCCTTCCCATTGGTATGTTCTAGAAGGTCTCATGGGGTCGTTCATAGCCGCCGAGACTTTTTGTCTCTTTGGATTTTAGAACAACTCATTTATCCATGAGGTTCGAGTTTTAGGGGTAGGTTCCCAGAGAGATCAGCCAGATACCAAGTCCTGCCCTCAACAAAGTCGAGCTTCGTATCAGACATTTCCGGATATTCAACCCACTCTGAGTGGAATTATAATTAGACTCGTAGGCGATGTAATTCCTCTCTGGTCTTAAATATAATTCCCACGCTTAGGTTTGACAACAGTTTTATAATCCCAGCAGTGCAAATATATTAATATAACATTTAAACATTTGATGCAAATAAATTAACATAAACAATTAACATTTAGGCAAATGATAAAAATTAAATAAATAAATAAAACAGAAATTAAATATTTATTAAAAAACCATAACCCTAAACCAAACCCTAAAATGGCTAACTAGCCAAACCCTAAAAATTTTGCCAAAAACCTAAACCGTTTACCAAACCTAAACCCTGCCAAGCCTTAGGAGCATAATAATTCACCATTAATGATTTTTCCCCAGCAGAGTCGCCAGCTGTAGCAACCTGCCTAAAAAATTAAGACTTAGAGTCGCCACCTATTCTGAAGGGCGAATAGGAATCCCTACGCAGATACGAGATTCGGGGTAAGTTATTATAATCAGGTTGAGGGAAGGTGTTAGGCACCCTCAACCCTTTCCTAAGGTTTTATGTTAAGGCAGAAGTTTTATGGCTAAAAGTTAAGGTTTAATAGCTAAGGAAATGAACAGGGTGAAAATTGAGATTTGAACTGAATTGAGATTTTAGGGGGGGAGACTCGCCTTGTTACCAAGTGCCTACGTATCTCCTTAGGGAGAATCAGAGTCAACGTAGTTTGGGCACAGGGTTGTACGCCTTAGAATTAAGATTTACGGTTTGAAATTGTTAAAAGGCTTTTTGAGTGGCCTATCGTAATTTTGACTTTGATTTGAAAGATGAAAGTGTTTTGAGGTTTGGCATACAACCCTGATTTAATTTGTCACTGTTAGATTCGATGATCAATAGGTTTGATCATTATAGCTAACAGATTACGAGGTATTGCTGATTACTCTGATCGATAGATTCGATCGTCGCTGTAACACCCCATAAATTTCTTTATTTAATTTAATTAATTTTTTTTAAATAATAGAATTAATTGAATTATTTGAGAAATATGGATTAATAAGGCTAATGGGCCAGTGTCGCAAGTAGCAATTGGGGGGTGTGTCAGTTGCAAAGCCTTTTTTTTTTCTAAAAATAAGGTTATATTTTCATAAAATAGAAAAGAGGAGGATTTTGTGAAAAGAGAACCAAAAGGGAGAAGAAAAGAGCTGAACGTGAAATTGGGAGAAGAGAAAGAGTGAAGAGCAAGGGCATCCAAGAATTCGACATCGAGGTAAGGGGGATTCTTCTCATTAACCTCTATTATGGGTTGTATGAATGATTCAATAGAGTTTATATGTTATGATTCTGAATTGGATTGTATGTCGGGTTTGGGGTTTTGGGGTTTATAGAACTTTGGTTCAATTTATGTTGTGAATGATGATTGGTGTTGAATAATGATGTTAAGCATGATTAAAAGTATGTGTAAATGTGCAAATTGTGTTATATGTGTGGTTCATTTTCTGAAATTCGTACTGGTATGATTTTGAGGGCATTTGGGATGTATAGAATGCTGTTTTCTGCAGGTTGGGGTTTCCGAAATCGCCGGTTCGCGCCGCGTGCACAGGGTTGGCGCCGCGAACAGGTGGGCAGAATGCCAGGATGTTGTGATACGCACAGGTCGCGCTGCGTACCCGTGTTGGCGCCGCGAAGGCGTAAATTTTTCTCGTTTCGCGTCGCGTACAAGTGTTTGCGCCGCGAATAGCTTGGCAGAGAGCCAAGGATTTTTGGAACGCTCAGTTGGCGCCGCGAACCAAGTTGGCGCCGCATGCTGTTGATGTTTGGGATTTTTTTAAAAGTTTAACGATGCATAACTTTTTAACTGTTAATCCGTTTGATGTGCCGTTTTGAGCATAGTGAAGCTAATTAAGCGATTTACGCAATAAAATAATGTTTTGAGTTGTGACTTGATTTATTTTAAAACACTTGATTTAATTAGTTGTGGTGGTTTATGCGTACAAATGCACTGGTGAATGTTTTGACTATTAACTCGTCTTGGTTGTGATTGATGATTAATATACATGTGTTGCTGATGTAAAATGTATATTTGAGATGGTTGAAAAAAAATATCATAACTATTGTGTGGCTATTGTTATTGCATCGGTTGATGATTATGATTGTTCAGTTGTTTTGTATTGATGATTAGCATGCGGTATGTGATGCATGCATTTCATAATCATGTTGTGGGCTGTATCCCTTATGGTGGTGGGACAGAGGTAGCTAATTCCCATTGTGTGGAATTGGTGAGAGAAGTAGCCGAATCATTATGGTGGTGGATCAGTGAGATGGGTTATCCCATGTTTGGTACCACATGCATTTAGTTGCATTGCATTAGGTTGTTGTGTATGAATGTAACATGAATGGAAGTTGTCCAATGTTACAATTTGTGTGTATTTTGGTATGAACGACTGTATTTGAGGAATGTTGCTATACTATCTGAATATAATTGAATTTGGGTGAATAATGTATGAATGAAGTTGTATTGTTTATATTCCTATAACATTTGTTAATGCGAATGAAACTCACCCTTACTGTTGTTATTTTTCAGATTGAGGAGTAGCTTGTGTACTTGGTGAGGATTAGCTCGTCAAGTAATTCGTTAGAGTCAGTTGGGTCTGTGTCATGCTCTGGTCGTGTAACACTAGGAGCGTTATTTTAGGATTGGTTGATAAATCCTTGTTTTGTTTATGGTTTATGGTTGGATCATGAGTCTCCGACTCTGGATGTTTAATTATTCAGTTGTTAAGAATATTCCGCTGTGTTAACATGATATCTGAATAATTTTTGGTTTATCGTTCCTTTATGGCATGACATAAATATTGGTTTATTTTGTTGGAGTTGTAATATCCTTCTTCATGTTTTACTCTGATTTTTGTTAAATTTTCCGCGGGGTCTAGAAGGGTGTTACAGTCTCGGGCAGCAAATAAAAGTGTTAAATTTTATGTATTTTTTATCTCTCGTCTAATGCGACTAATAGCTTTAGTCGGGTCGAGGAGAGAATTAGTAGAATTAATTAAGTTATTATTATTAAACAAATTAGATTCGATTATATTATTAATAAACAATTTAAATGATAAAAATTTATTTCTCGTCTAATGCGACTAATAGATTTAGTCGGTTCGAGGAGAAAATTAGATTAAATCACCAAAAGAAAACACACAATTAACAATTAAAATTTTACAAAATTTAATTAATTAAATTCATTTTTTTGATTTTTTTTGCGTAAGGGGGTGTATTTTTATTGAAGGGCAGCAATTTGAGGTGTGTGGATATTAGCTGGGTTAAGCCCACTAAGGTTTTTGATCCGTTAGATTGGCTGTAGCGAGGGTGTATGGGATGTGGTGTACGCTCAAGGCCATGGCCGTTTGATCTTAATCCAGATACAGTGGACGGCCTGCATGTGTTGGTATTGAGGCGCGTAGGATGGGATGGCACACTGGATCATGTCCAGTGATGCTGCCAAGTGTCCATGGGAGGACAAATGGCATCGATCTAACGGCGGGGGGAGTTTCAACCACAACAAACAAAAGAGAGCATGAACTCTCATTTGCCCAGATCCGTTCCTCTCTCTTCTTCGTTCTCTCCTCTTTCTTATGAACACACACCCAGAAAACCCAGAAAACCACCGTCGGCCACCATGATTTCCCAGCAAACCACCGTCAAACCCAGGTTTCCGGTTGATATTCAACCGGAACCTTCAAATATTCATCGTCCTAAACCCAGAAATCCCCACGAACACGAACCCTCACCCCAACTCGCTAGAACCCTAACCCCCAAAATTTCAGATTCACACAAAAACAAACATGAACATGCAATAGATCAAACCCCTAAGCTAAGTATTTGCGATGGTTACCTTAAGTTCTTGATTTGTGGAATGTGTTAGCCCCCCTCGCTCTAATCTCCTTCTTCTTTGTTGGTTTGCAGGTATTGAAGATGAAGAGCTTCGCGGCGGCCAAGGTTTCAGTGTCCAGCCGAAATTCCAAATCCCCCTCTCTGTTTTTTTATTTCTTTGATTTATAGTATTAGGGTTCGTTTTAACTTAGGAAAGATTAGATTTAAGTTTTAGGTTTTGATTGTATTGTCATTGATTCTGATTGTAATTGATTTGCGATTCTTAATAAAATTAGATTTGATTTTCGTTTATGTTTAGTTCAGATTTGATTTTGTTAATTGATTTGTTTATGATTTGATTGAGTTCGAAGATTGCATGAGATTTGATGCGTTTTTCTGGATCTGGGCTTTGGATCTCATGGCTAGGGTTTGCGTGTTGCAGCGGCGGCCATTGGGCGAAGAAGATGATGAATAGTGGCCGGGTCGGTTTGACCCGGTCCACTATCCCCTGGTCCATGTACGAAAAAACCGGCCCATTATCTCTGGCCCACACCCGTATTAGCTTGCTTTGGCTCAGAACAAAAATAACAACAAACAAAAAAAAAGTCAATAATTCTAATTAACTTATTTTATTAAACTAACCTCTTAATAATCCTATGACAATTAGATTTTTTTAAGTTAATAAAATAATTAATAATAATATTTAAACTAATCCTAATAGTAATAAACCAATAATTCTAAACTAAACCAAATAATATTTATTCAACACTATTAGTCCTAATACTAATTTTAATTGATATTTACACTTAAAATTACTAATAATCCTATAATTAGTAAATAATAATATCTATTTTGGTGACAAATAAAAAGATTATAAAATGATTAAATGATGAGGTAAACGGGCTTGAGACCAATTGGATCTCAAATTTGCTATCCACACCTCATTTTATTTTAAACCAATTTATACGGGAATTTTATAGGAGAGCGAGTTTAATAATAGGTATACTAAACCCTATGGCTCCTAATTTTTAACGCCCTTAATAAATTGACATATGCAAATGAAATCGGGTAAATTTTGGGGTATGACACCTAATAAAATGACGTTTAATCTCAATATGTTTAGCTTTGGAATGTAAGATAGGATTCTTAGATAAACAAATAGCAGAAGTATTATTACAGAAGATAGGGATGTTACTCTCATATATCTGATAATCTTCTAGCTGACTCTTCATCCAGAGCATCTGTGTACTACATCCAGCAGCAGCAACATATTCTGCTTCTGTTGTAGAGAGGGCAATTGTGGCTTGCTTCTTGCTGTACCAGGAGATCAGACGACTTCCAAGAAACTGACAGCTTCCAGAAGTACTTTTCCTTTCAACTCTATCTCCAGCGTAATCAGCATCACAAAATCCTACTAGGTTATAATCTTTAGATCTTCTGTAGACTAAACCAACATTAGTAGTACCTTTCAGATACCTCAGAATTCTCTTAACAGCAGTTAAGTGAGATTCTCTAGGATCTGATTGGAATCTTGCACACAAACAAACACTGAATAAAATATCAGGTCTAGAAGCAGTAAGATATAGAAGAGATCCAATCATACCTCTGTAGAGCTTCTGATCTACCTTCTTACTTACCTCATCCTTACCTAATACACACGTTGGATGCATAGGAGTCTTTGCTTCTTTGCTTTCTGAAAGATTAAACTTCTTCAGAAGTTCTTTCACATACTTGGTCTGATGAACATAAGTTCCTTCAGAAGTTTGATTGATCTGGATCCCAAGGAAATACATGAGTTCTCCCATCATGCTCATTTCAAACTCAGCCTGCATAGACTTAGCAAACTCCTTTCCAAGTGTAGCATTAGATGTTCCAAAGAAAATATCATCAACATAAATTTGGCAAATTAAAATATCCTTTTTAAAAGTTTTACAGAAGAGAGTTGTATCCACTTGTCCTCTAGTGAAACCATTATCCAAAAGGAAAGAACTTAATCTTTCATACCAAGCTCTGGGAGCTTGCTTCAGTCCATATAATGACTTCTTTAATTTGAAAACATGTTCTGGAGACTTAGAGTCTTCAAAAACAAAAGGTTGGTGGACATATACTTCCTCATCTATATAACCATTTAAGAAGGCACTCTTAATATCCATCTGATACAGAGTGATGCTATGTTGAGTGGAAAATGAAATTAGAAGACGAATAGATTCTAACCTGGCCACTGGTGCAAAGGTTTTTGTATAGTCAATGCCTTCTTGCTGACTATAGCCCTGAGCAACTAGTCTGGCTTTGTTTCTTACAACTTCTCCCTTTTCACTTAGCTTGTTTCTGAACACCCACTTAGTTCTAATGATGTTAAATCCTTTTGGTCTTGGAACAAGATCCTAAACATCATTCCTTATAAACTGATTAAGTTCTTCTTGCATGGCAATTATCGAGTCAGAATCCTCCAGAGCTTGATCAACAAAAGTTGGCTCAATTAGAGATACTAGACCAAATTGACATTCTGCATTGTTCTTAAGGAATGCTCTTGTTCTGATAGGATCATCCTTCTTTCCAATGATAACATCTTCTGGATGAGCAGAGTTGAGTCTAGGAGATCTTCTGATAGTTGGCTCTTCAGAAATTATGAGATTCTCTAATGAAGCAGCAACTTGATCTTCTGACACTTTGCTTCTGGGTTCTTCAGAGTCTGAATTAGAGATTTCTATATCTGCAAAATTCTCAAACTGCTTTGGATTTTCAAGACCAAGCTTATCATCAAATCCGATATTGATTGATTCTTCTACTACAAGAGTTTCAGTATTGTATACTCTGTGGCCTTTAGAGCGTTCAGAATATCCAAGTAGAAAACACTTCTGAGCTTTAGAATCAAACTTATGCAGATGATCTTTAGTGTTCAGAATATAACATACACATCCAAAAGGATGGAAATAAGAAATGTTGGGCTTTATGTTCTTCCAAAATTCATGAGGTGTCTTATTGAGAATAGGTCTTATAGAGATTCGATTCTGAATATAACACGTTGTGTTAATTGCTTCTGCCTAGAAATGCTTAGCCATATTGGTTTCATTGATCATGGTTCTGGCCATTTCTTGTAGAGTCCTATTCTTTTGCTCTACAACTCCATTTTGCTGTGGAGTTCTAGGGTAAGAGAAATCATGGGCAATACCATTTTCTTTGAAATAAATCTCAAAGAATCTGTTCTCAAATTCGCCACCATGATCACTTCTGACCTTTATGATTTTGCATTCCTTCTCAGATTGAATCTGAGTGCAGAAGTCAAAGAACACAGTATGAGACTCATCCTTGTATTTCAAGAACTTTACCCATGTCCATCTGCTATAGTCGTCTATGATAACTAATCCATATTTCTTCCGTCTGACAGATGCTGTTTTGACTGGGCCAAACAGATCAATGTGTAGAATTTCTAGCAACCTAGAGGAAGAGACAACATTCTTAGACTTGAATGTAGGTTTTGAAAACTTCCCTTTCTGACATGCTTCGCAAAGAGCATCTGATTTGTACTTCAGATTAGGGAGTCCTCTGACCAGATTAAGTTTGTTAATCTGAGAAATCTTTCTCAAACTAGCATGACCTAATCTTCTCTGCCAGACTCACTGCTCTTCACTAACAGCCATAAGACAAGTAACCTTCTGATTCTTAAGATCTTGAAGATCAATCTTGTAAATGTTGTTCTTTCTCTTGCCTGTACATAGGATTGAGCCATCCTTCTGACTAATAGCTTTACAAGACTTTTAATTAAAGATTATGTCATAACCATTGTCACTTAATTGACTTATGGACAATAGGTTATGAGCTAATCCATCTACTAAAAGTACATTAGTTATAGAGGGAGAGTTACCAATACAAATGCTTCCATAACCAATGATCTTGCCTTTTTGGTTCCCTCTAAACTTGACTTCACCAGCAGATTTAAGCTCCAGGTTTTGGAACACAGACCTTTTTCCTGTCATGTGTCGCGAGCACCCAGAGTCCAGGTACCATGACATGTTTTCCTTTGTCTTCTTGGCTGCCAAGGATATCTGCAACAGGTATAATCTTTTCCTTAGGTACCCACATTTTCTTGGGTCCTTTTGGGTTAGTTCTCCTCAAGTTCTGATTGAACTGAGGTTTAGCATGAAGATTAACAGGAGGTACAACATGATATTTCCTATTCTGAATAGCATGATATTTTCTAGTGTGTGCAACATGCTTCTTGGTGTATGTTAAATGAAAACTCTTAGAGATAGATGTGAGCTTTATATCATGAGAATGGCCAAACTTGAATTGATCATACAGAGGTTTGTATGCGATTTTCATCTCATCAACCGGTTCAAGTTTATATGGGGTTTCACACTCATAGCCTATGCCAATTCTCTTGTTTCCACTAACTGCATATACCATAGAGGCAAGTTGACTTCTACCAGTACCTCTAGACAAAAACTTCTTGAAACTCAAGTCATATTCCTTAAGAATATTGTTCACAATTGGAATAGACTTTTCTGAACTTGAAGATGACTCAACATCTTTAGATAGTTTTAAAACTTTTTCTTTAAGTTCAACATTTTCTATTTCAAGCTTCTTAATTTCAGATGCAAAGAGCTTTCTCAACTTTTTGTATTTGATACTAAGTTTAGCCTTGATTTCCAGAAGTTCAGTTAAGCTGGAAACTAGCTCATCTCTAGAAAGTTCAGAAAATACCTCTTCAAAGTCTGAGTCTGATGTAGATTCTGATTCATCATCAACAGTGGCCATCAACACTATGTTTGCCTGCTCATCTTCAGAGTCTGACTCTTGATCATAAGAATCTGAGTCATACCAAGTAGCCATTAAGCCTTTCTTCTTTTCAAACTTTTTCTTGGGCTTTTCCCTCTGAAGCTTTGGACACTCATTCTTGTAATGTCCTGGCTCCTTGCATTCATAGCATGTCACCTTCTTCTTGTCAGATCTTCTGTGTCCAGAAGATTCTCCTCTTTCAGGCCTTTTGGAACTTCTGAAGTTCTTGAACTTTCTTTGCTTACTCTTCCAAAGTTGATTTACTCTTCTGGAGATCATGGAAAGTTCATCTTCTTCTTCTTCTGATTCCGACTCTTCAGAATCTTCTTCTTCAGCCTGAAAAGCGTTAGTGCATTTTTTATTATTAGATTTTAATGCAATTGACTTACCTTTCTTCTGAGATTCATTTGCATCCAGCTCTATTTCATGACTAGTCAGGGCACTGATCAGCTTTTCTAGAGACACTTCATTCAAGTTCTTGGAAATCTTGAATGCAGTCACCATTGGGCCCCATCTTCTGGGCAAGCTTCTGATGATCTTCTTGACGTGATCTGCCTTGGTGTAGTCTTTATCTAGCACTCTTAATCCAACTGTCAGAGTTTGGAATCTTGAGAACATTGCTTTATTGTT
The DNA here is from genome assembly GCF_029867415.1 of Vicia villosa. Taxonomy (NCBI): domain Eukaryota; kingdom Viridiplantae; phylum Streptophyta; class Magnoliopsida; order Fabales; family Fabaceae; genus Vicia; species Vicia villosa. The sequence continues at coordinate 157,073,399 of NC_081182.1, read as the reverse complement.
TTCATCTTCCTCCATCTTGAAGGCTTCATACTTCTGGATTAATGCTAAGGCCTTTGTCTCCTTAACTTGAGCATTACCCTCATGAGTCATCTTTAAGGATTCAAAGATATCATGAGCAGTTTCTCTATTTGTTATCTTCTCATATTCAGCATGAGAGATAGCATTTAGCAATATTGTTCTGGACTTGTGATAATTCTTGAAGTCTTTCTTCTGAGCATCACTAATGGTTTGTCTTGACACCTTGACACCTTGAGCATTAACAGGATGTGTGTAACCATCCAGCACTAGATCCCATAAGTCACCATCTTGACAAAGAAAGTAACTTTCGAGTCTATCTTTCCAGTACTCAAAGTTTTCACCATCAAAAACTGGTGGTCTATTATAGCCATTTAAACTATTGCTTCCACTTTCATTGTTGTTTTGTTCAGGTGTAGGAGTAGATGTAGTTGTTTCAACCATATTGACTTTGTGTTTTCTCCCTAAATCTTTTATCTAACACGGTTAAGTGCTTGCACCTAGAACCGATGCTCTAATGCCAATTGAAGGATAGAAAAACACTTAAAAAGGGGGGGGGGGTTGAATAAGTGTGACTTTAAAAACTTGTAAGATAAAAACAATGAACACAATCATTTTTATCCTAGTTTGTTGTTAACGAAACTACTCCAGTCCACCCCCTTAGAGTGATTTACCTCAACCGAGGATTTAATCCACTAATCCAACTGATTACAATGGTTATCCACTTAGAAAACTTCTAAGTCTTCTAGAGTCTACTGATCATAACTTGATCACTCTAGGAAATCACCCCTTAGAAAACTTCTAAGTCTTCTAGAGTCTACTGATCATAACTTGATCACTCTAGGAACCTTTTACAAACAATGTAAAATAATGTTTACAAGAGTAAGATTGCTTCTTATAAAGCTATAATCACAACAATGATATTTCTCTTAAGTTCTAAGCTTAACACTCACTAAATATTACAAGAGTTTGTGAGGTTGAAGATGAAGTTTGTGAGATTTGATTTTGACAGCGTTTTGGTATTTTGCGCAAGTGTTCTCTATGCTGCTTCTGATCAGAACTTCTATATATAGGCGTTGAGAGAAGATGACCGTTGGGTTGCATTTAATGCTTTGCGTGAATAGTACAGATTTGCATTTAATGTTTCACACTTTTGTCAACTACCTCGAGCCATGCTTTTGCTGCTTTTACTGACTTCGCCTTTTGTAGCTTCTAACGTTCCTTTTGTCAGTCAGAGATTAGACTTAATAGCCTGTCATCTTGTACTTTCTTCTGAACTCAGATTTGTAGATAACAATGTTTGAATTTCAGAGTCAATAGCTTGGTGCGGAGCATCTTCTTGTCTTCTGAATTTGAAGAGCTTGAGCGTGATACCATTCAGAACTTCAGTGCTTCTGCTTCTGACATCATGTTCTTCTGATGCTTCATAGTTCATGTTATGATTCTACTTGACCATCTTCTGATGTCTTGCCAGAGCATGTTCTGATGTAGCCATCCAGAACCTTCTGAGTCAGTGCTTCTGAGCGCTGATTTTTGCATACTCTTTATGTATTTCCTGAAATAGAAAATGCAAAGGATTAGAGTACCACATTGTCTTATACAGAATTCATATATAATGTTATCATCAAAACATAGAATATTGATCAGAACAAATCTTGTTCTAACACAATGCGTGTTGGTCTAAGTGTCAAACATGCCTTGCATAGCTTTGCCCCAGCTAGTAGGGACTCTGGAGAGATTCGCCTTGTGAGGACATTCTGAGATATATATTATGGGTGGTTTTCGCCTAGTAATCATAAACTTAGTATGATGCCCCTGAATGATCGGGAAGTAGCTTCAGACCTACTTAGGTGTATGCCCCTGATTGTTTGGCATTCTTGAGAGATTCTTGGAATCTTGACCTGATTGCCCCATATCGATTGGACAAAACATGCCGTGCCCCTTGTAGGAGATGTTGCTTGAAGTGATTTTGTCTGTCGAGATAACTTTTGGTCATTAGTCGTACCCTGTGCAGATTCTTCCTGATGCTAACATTTGAAATTATGTAGCAGAATATGTTTAATAATGAATTCATGAGATGCAATGCATATGTCTTTCTAGAATTTTTTTTGAAAAACATTAGAACAGAGGATGTAAAAGCGTGATATTTGTAAGAACATGATATCAACTTAGCATTTATGGCAAACCTTAAGGAGTCAGGATACCTTTTTGGTGACAATATGCTTTCGAACTAACCATGCTTCAGTTAGGACTTTCAAGGGTTGTATCGTGGCTTGGTTCACGTTTTAAGAAACAAAGGATAATGGCTTAAAGTTTATTTGTACCCATCCCAATCTTCGTGATGTTCTTCAATCCTATGCTCAGTTAACTTTGCGTTTAAGTCTTAGCAGAGTCTTGGAGTCATAATACTGACATGTGATGATGGTTAAAGCACCAAAAGTTTATTTGGACAGGAAGTCATCTTTTTTTGTAATATTTTCTTTTGTCGAGGATTTGTAGTGACCTCTTCGTTGACTTTGTTATCCCTAACTTTTGCCTGAACAGTTTATTTTGAGATTACAGTCAGCGGGATGTTTCACTTTATGGTAAGTCTCCTTCATAGGTTTTGACTTAACAGTTTTTCTCTTTTTGATAGATGTTGACTGCCTGACTTAATGGGTACGGGTACCCATCATTACTTGTGTAAACAACAGCTAGTATAATTGAGTTAACTGAGTAACTACCCTGCCCCAGGTTATGATCAAGGTTTTAATCTGTACGAGAAAGAAAACTTCTACTTATTAGTCTCAAAGGGGTTGACGAGGGATTAACATCCTTATATCTCCACTGTTTAGAGATTGAAACAATGCATGTACATCGTCAGCATAGTCTGTTCAAAAGCATACTGTATGAGGTTGCGGTATCGTTTTCGTCATCCTCCCTCAAAAGGCTTACAGCTTAGCAGGAGTTGAGTATCACAAAACATAAATAAAGTAAAGACATAGTTTAAGATGAGTGATAGCGGAACGATTAATTCAAGACAAACATATACAATGCACTAATGATGATTATTAAGACAGATAATGTCTATCATAAGTCAAATGTTTAAACAAACAGAAAAGAAATTGCAAATGAAAGTAAAGCTAATGATCCAAAAGTCCATCCTTATAGACATTAATCAGTCTTGTCATGAATAGGCATGGGAGCGGTGATCACTATAGGAGTCTTAGGAGGGTTGAACTCAATTTCACCAGAATCGATCATATCTTGAATCTTATTCCTCAGCGTCCAACAACTATTTGTATCATGACCAGGGCTATCAGAATGGTACGCACACCTCGCATTAGGATTATATCGAGGAGAAGAAGTGTTGGGCTTCCCAGGAGGATCCCTCACAGTAATCAAGTCTGCCTTCAGCAGATGTTGCAATGCCTGAGCCAGTGACATATTAATCTGGGTGAATTGACGTTCAAGTGTATCTGGCCTGCGTCGTTGTTGTGGAACTGCCCCAACAGATAGGTTGCGCTCATTATGACTTTTCTGGTTGTACATATCATCAGCCATATGAGGCTTCTCAGGTGAGTTGAAATCGATGATCTTGTTGTCAATTAAGTCTTGAATCCTATGCTTCAATGGTCCACAATCTTGGGTATCATGATCAGGACTGTTGGAATGATAAGCGCATCTTGCATTGTACTTGTACCTAGGAGTAGGATTGGCAGGAACTGAATATGGAGGCAATAGGGTTGTCAAGTTCTGATTGAGCAGTTGTCGCAGAGCTTAAGACAACGACATGTGTAACGGAGTAAATGATCGCAAAGGTTTGGAATTCCAATTATCTTGACTACCTTGCTGCCCATGCTGATCCTTCTCCTTCTTGATCAGAGCCTTCAATTCTTCTTGCCCCTTGGCCAAGTTAAGGATCATCTCCTGGAACTGGTTGTTCTGAGCCTAAAGATTTCTGACAGATTGCTCGAGATCCATTTGTGCTGAAATAAACAGCGAGAGAGGATGAGAGACCTATGGCGGGAACCTGTTATGCAATGTTATGAATGCAAATGCAATGCTTTTAAGGATCTTTAAGAAATTTAGTTAGCAACATTAGAAAATGATTTGGTCGCATATTCGTTCGAAGAACTCTAATTCTTGGATGTTCTTCTATGGGAATCAAGCTCACTATATCCAGTGGGTTATAACCTATAATTCGAGATACTCGTACTTTTGAACTTGAAGGCACGTGGCTAGAGGAAAATAAATCCTCTTGCCCCTTGATAGGTATATACCTTTGAACTTTAAGACACATGGCCATAGGAAAATAAATCCTCTTGCCCTTTGATAGGGATTCAGTCCTTGATAATAGCACCTGAAATTGTACGCCCTAAATTCCTAAGATGCTTGAAAGGGTTAGTTAATATGCTTTGCAATAGTGTCATGATGTCATGCAGATGTCATGCATTAGACAAAACATAAGGTAATAAGGAGAGTAAGTCCTACAAATAAATCCTGCAAGGAAATCAAAGGGTTAGCAGCACACACACGCAAGTCACACAAGTGTCCTTAGGTTTAAAGGCTTGTATGGAGTCCATAGGTAAGTACCCTCCCCACTGAAGTTTAGCTGGTTCAACCTGTCCTAAAATAGTAACCGGGTTCTAGGGAGTCTCATATCACTGGTCTTTCTCGAAAGCATTATCTCAGTCAACACTCGGACAGTTGACCGAAAACATCTTGAAAGATTGATCTCAATGAGTGTAGCATCGAGTATCAACCAACTTCAGTCAGAAATCCAAAGCCAGCCATCTCGCTACTTCCTATTAGGCCAAAGTCAAGTTCAACTAGGGTTCTAAGGGAAAATTAGTGCTTAATGACACCACGCGACAGCCAAATGTCTCCTCGATCATGTTCAAGGGCCATCAGGACAAACCAAAGGGTCACACTAACGGTGGCCACCAGATCAACCATATCGATACATGTCGTACAGTCTCTTTGGTCTATTGCCACATACCTAAGGTACACTAGATCCGAATGTAGGATCTTTCACACAAGTAACACCCAAGCAGTACCCTTAAAAATAAAGCAAGCAAGTCAAACAATTATAAGTGATCCTAGCTCTAAGGTAACCCCTCTTTTTAAAATCCCCTCTTTTTAACTGACTTTTTAATAAATGTTGCGGATAGCAAGAGTCGCCACCGACTTTTATTTTATCCAATTAGGAAAGGCAAAAAGAACAGGAAAGACCTTTGAAAGATTTTGAGTTCGGGGGGTAGGTTACACAAAGGGAAGGTGTAAGCACCCTTTGTATCCATGGTTATCAATGGGCTCTTAATTTCTTAGCTCACTTTTTGTTTGTTTGTTTGAAAAGTGTCGTGTGTGATTAGAAAAGATTTTGAATAAGGACTTTAACTTGTAAATAAGTGTAGCCTTTTGGAAATCGTTTTGGAAAGAGAGTGTAAAAAGCATTTTGAATTTTGAATTGATTGTGAGCAAGAAGTTAGGCGCTACCTACCCTAAGTTCGTCTTTCTTATTCTTTAAGTCTTTCGTTTGAAGGGGCTATCCATACCAATTGTTAAGTAGGTAGTCCTTTCATTGGATGTATCGGGTCATCGAGGGTCATCGTTTGCCATAAGTCTATCCATACTGTCGCACGCTCGCGAAATGTATGATCAACAGAGTCGCCACTAACATATCTATCCTAAAAGGAAAGGAACACTATCAAACCTAAAATGAATAAGAACGAGGTCTTTCGACCAGAGGTAGGGTACGGGAGTCGGTTACGCAAGGGGAAGGTGCTAGCACCCCTCACGCCCATCGTACTCGATTGTATCCACCTATGCTTGTTGCTATCTAAAGGGTGTGTGCTATAAATCTAAAGCTTAATGCTCAGGGAATGCATGCAAAAGAAAGAAAAGGAAACACAGGGAAAAAAGATTATAAATAGTTGTGCTCGCTTAGGCCCCGCGACCTAATGCCTACGTATCCTTTTCAGGAATCAGAGCGCCGTAGTTCGGCTCTTTAGTTTTTGTTTGTTTGTGTTTTTTAGTGGACAGTTACATTCGCACTCCGCTGCTCGACCTCTGGAGTCTTAAGCTGGGAATGGAGCAGAAATAACGTGTCCGATTAAGGGAAAGAATGCCCTGAAGACAAGAGAGAGAGAGAAGAGAGAAATTTGTCGAGCGTCTCAAGTGTACCCCTTAAAAAAGGGACACTCGAATTACTCTTGTTGGTGTTTTTTTAAGATTGGGAACTTCCACTCAAGTGATCCCCTTAAACAAGAGGGACGAGAGTTTCCATTCCCTTTTTATTAGTCTGACCTTTATTAAGCATTATTTAAGATGTTTTCTTTGTATCTTTTAAGGGAAATTAAATCAAGTATTTGTTAAGTGTTTTAAAGTTTAAAAGGAAAAGAAATGGGAAACTAGTCTAATATGAATTAACTAGCCTAATGTTATCATGGTTTCTACCTAAGGTTAGGAATTAAAGAAACATGAAAATTAAAGTCACAATTAGAAACAAAAATGAAGAATGATACAATGGTACAAAATTACACACAAGCATGAAGTAACAAGTCAAAATATAGTGCAAAAAATACTACTATTTTTATTGATTTTTATGAGAGGAATTGGATTACAAATCAAGTAAAAAGACTAAAACAATTAGCCTAAAACTAACTATTTTTTATGAACATTTTTTATATGACAAAACTATATCAAAGTCTAGAAAGGATAGGAGGAAATTAGTATTTTAACACCTAAAAGAAATGGCAAAAAAATCTAATAGAATCTACATTCTAGTAATTAAAAAAAAAGAAACAGGGGTGTAAAGTGAATTATAGGTGGTGAATAGCAATTAGGCGCAGGGCCCAGCCCAGAGGGCGTTTTTGTTACATGTTTCCTTTCAGCCAAAAAAACCTGAGTGTGATGCTGGGCTTAAGGGGGTGTAATCTGAATTTATGGTGCAGGGAGTAATGGGCGCAAGGCCCAGCCAGAGTTGGCCCTAGGAGTTTTTTTTGTCACAGCATGCCAAAAATGGCGCAGCACTGGGCCTCAGGGGGTGTGAGAAGAAAATCGTGATAGGCCCAGGCTTGTTGTTACAGATTCATTTTATTATTTATTATTCAATTAATAACACTATAACAAATAAACAAAAAAATAAATAAATAAAAGATAAACAAAAATGGATTTGGGATTTAGGGTTACTTGTGACCATTAAGCTTTCTTCACACTCTCGAACTCGTCTCTCCTTTTGTTCTCTCACTAAGGCGAACGGCGCCGGAGAGCCTCCCTTCTTCTCCGATCAAACAAAATCAAGCACCACCGTGAAGCCTATCGGACCACCATAACGACCACCCCTATCGTCTCAACTTTTCATCTTTCTCTGATTAAACTCTCCTCACTCGATCTCATTCTTCCGGTTTCAATAATCAATCATAGCAAGCGCTTAATCAGAAAATGGCGACAATAGGACTCACCTGAGTTTGCGAACGGAGATTGACAATCGATAACATCAGAGAGGAGGTTCCGATAAGCACCTTGGCGAAATAAACGCGGAGTTCGGTGAAGTTCTTCAGGTAACTTCTTAAATTCTCTCTTTCTTTCTTGTTCAACTCTTCTTCTCCTCTTTATTTTCTTGCTTGATTTGCGAAATTCTGAATTGTCGAGAGAAGATTAAAGATGATGCGTAGAGAAGGTTCAGAGGTTGAGCTCCATTGATAAGAGCTACAAATGTTGAAGCTCTATCAATGATGGATTCACGAGCTTTTGAGTGAGGGTGAGTGACTAGGAAGAGAAGAAGTTGCAGAGAGTGAGAGTGAGAAGGTGAAGATGGAATGAAGGTGATGATTGGAGGTGGTGAAGAGTGAGCGTCCAAACTAAGGGTGGAGGTGTGGTTATGTTTATATAGATTGAGAGGGAGAGAATCATTAAGAGGAGAAGAGATGTGAGCCATTGGATTTTGATTTTCTGTTATGAATTGAAGGGTTAGGATTTGTTAGTTATGATTCTGTTTTTGATGTTGGAAGTTGGTTAGAGGTAGTTAATTGGTTGTTAAGTTAGTTAGGAATTCTATTGAGAATTGATTCACACAGGACACTAGTTTGATATTGATGCTGCCACTGTCACTTTCTTTAGCAATTGACTGAATCTTACACTTGAATTAAATGTGAATTGTGTCTGTTTGGATTCTGACTTGTATTACTATGGTGCTTGAAATATGTGGATGTATGAATTGTTGAAGTAGAATATGTGCAGGGCTGGAGAATGTATTGAGTGGCTGACTATAATGTGAACTTGTATTGATGCAGGACCGCTGGATTTCTAGAAGCTGTTTGCAGCATGTTCGTTGAATCCGGATGCGACTTTGTTTCGGTTAGGAGGATGAGTCTGGCCGCAGCTAATTCCGTGTCGGTTTTAAATTGCATCAAGCTGGTGTATGGCAGGGAGTTGGAACACGACGAGGCCTTGAATTGTGACAGCATTGCTTGGTGTATGGCAGGGAGCTATATGGAACCTGATATTTGAAGATATGAATGCTGCAGCTAGACTTTTAGGAATTAGGACAACCATTTATGTAGTCTTCTTTTTCCTTTTTTGTTGTTGTGATTTTCTACAAGAACCTCATAATTTCAAACTTAGATGTACTTTGAATACGCTTGGGATAACTTATGATTCAAGCAATCAATGGGGACTTTCTCTCTATTTGTAACTTGGATTCCTTTTGTGAATCTTTTTTCCTTTTGATTGAACTTGTAATACACCACTTGGATTGGATTAAATATCAAAATGTGACTAGCATTCTCCTTGAACTCTTAGCAAAAATCTATGATTTCCATCAAATTGTATCTTTTCTATTCAATGCCTTAACACACATAGCCATCTTCAAGATCTTATAAATGAGAGCAAGCAATTCACACCAATATAAGAAACACCTTTTGATCAATAGCTTGTAATAAATCCGTGCACTCACAAGTGAATCCATGCCTTAAAGAGGATTTGTAATGGAAGAATCGTTTCTAAAAGAAATGGACCAATGCCAAGTATGATAGAATTATTCATGGACCATCTCACAAAATGTACTTCCAAGAGATCTGGCCCAGTCACAATCCTTTGAGTAAATCTCAAACACCTTTTATTCTTTATGAGAAGATAAGTAAGCCCTTGTTCAAGATTTAAGTGAAATCTCAGCTTACTTCATGACCTTTGATCCCACAGTCCAATTATTAATGAATGCATGACTTTATTGATGACCTAAGATGCAGATGATTGTAAACCAAGGGGCCAGTTGAAAATAAAATTATATGGGCAAATTTTGGGGTGCAACACATACCATAAGAAGGGCAGGAAGTCTTTAGGATAGGACAAAATAGTCATTTGTAGGAAACCAGTAAGGATACCTTATCATTCAAAGGGACGATCATCATTTATCGAGGAAACATCGAGGGACAAGATCATTTTATTCGTAGGCAACTCGAAGGGACTATGATCTTTTTATGATGATTTTTATTCGTAGGCAGCAGGCTAAGGTATCCATACGCTCGAAGGGACTTGACTACTATAATTGAAAGGCAGTAATAAGAGGAATTACCTTAAAGGTGTGTGGGTGCAACAATCACGTGATTATATTCATATATTTATCTTGTATTAGGAAAACTAAATTTATTAAATCATTGTCACTCCTACTTTACTAACCACGTAGTTAATATAAAATAAAGGCAGAAATTTTAAGTTCCTACGCTATTACAAGGCTTCGGGATTAAGGGATACATAGCTGTAGCGGGGAAAATCTGAGATCGAAGCCATTAGATTGACTCGACTCAATATTTCAGTGAAAGTCGCCACTGCGCTTTATTGTTTCCAAAGGAAAAAGGAAAAGAACGAATAAAACCCAAAGTTTGACAAGAAAGAGATCTTAGGTACGGGTGTTGGTTATACAAGGGGAAGGTTTTTAGCACCCCTCATATCTGTGGTACTCCACAGGAACCTTTTTGAAAATCTGTGTCGTGTGTGCTAAAAAGGATTTGTTTTATTTTTAAAATAAGCTCGGCAAAGCATTAAGCCTTGTGCCTACATACCTCCTCGGTGCAATGGAGAAGTCAGAGCTAATGTAGTTCCTCTTAAAGGGAAAACATTTTTAAAAAAACGAATAAACACTTTATTATCGTCGGAGAGAAAAACTCAGCCACTGATCTTGAGCATGAGAACAAACGAGTTCTTTGCATCGCAAATGAAAGAAGGGCTCCAACTCGGAATGAAATCAACGAGTATGCCACTAGCTCTCTCACGCGGAAAAGATCTCATTATATCAATCAATTTCAAAATCGTGGGGTATCGCCACTCGTTACAACAATTAGTCATGTCTAAGCTTTTGAAAAAAAGGGCACTAAGGGCAAAAGATATTTTAAGAAAAAAGGTTTTAAAAAGGTTTTACAAACATAAGAAGGTTTTTGGAAAAAGGGAGAAGATTTTGAAAATCTAAGAAGGGGAGGAGATGAAGAGGCTATCCTAATGTGTAAAATAAAAGCTAAGGAAAAGAACGGTCTAACCGAAAAAAGAAGCCAACACTTGACATTAAGAGTCAAGGTAGATTTCCCATCCTTTGAAATACTAACACTAAACCGGAGCATTACCACTTGGGGATCCAGATGAACTTATTGTCTTTAGCACCATTTTGCATTAAGCATATTAAAATTCTGACGAAAATCGGTCAGAGTAACGGCTCTCAAGCATTAAGCATATTAAAGTCAATTGTTAGATGTTAAAGATAACCATCTTGAAACTTGTCAAGTATGTTATCAAAGTTAGTAACAAAGATCGATGGTGAGTGAAGGATGTTCTCGGATTTAAATTCAATGGACATTTAACAGAAGCTTGATAAAATCATAGCGACTACACGATAAACCTCCATAAGTCTTAAATCAACCGCATACAATTCTCTTCCATGTTTGATCTTTTTTGATTCGGGACACGAAGTATTGCGCTATGTTAAGTAGATCGCCAAGTGATTTATGTAGAAATCACCATACAACGAGGCCGGTCAAAACTTTATGTGCTAATGCATGCGAGAGAAGCGATATGTAGATCACTCTCCGAAAGCAATACCGCATGAAAAGAAAATAGGTAACGATCTTGTCTTTACCAAGAATCCATAAGAATTCTCAAGGTATTAAGACTTTCATCGATCAAAAGAAAAAGAAATAAAAGATGGAACCACATTCAAAAGCTCCTTTCATCCATAATTTCAATCACTTAATATTGAGGATTCGGATTTTCATCCTATCGACGCCCTAAGTCCATTGATATTAGAGAGAAATTAGGCCTCTAATTTGTGATTCAAAGAAAATATCAAAAGAATGGAGTAGAAGAAGAGTTAGAACCAAAAACAAGTCAAAAATAGAAAAAAAAAAAAGCATTCTGCCTCACTGGAAATCAATTTCCCTCTGTAGGAAATCGATTTCCTGCCTGCAGAATTCAAATCTGGCGCAAAAAACAGAGTGGAAATCGATTTCCCTATGTAGAAAATCGATTTCCTGCGCACAGTTTTCAAAAAAACAGCATTATGAAGCACAAAACTTGATTTAGGCAAACATACAAACACCTTATGATCACATATATATTTGAACACGAAATTTCCATCAATTCACCATCAAATAGGACCAATGTAGCATCAAAGATGCATTGAACACAAGCAAAAAAGATCTACATCTTAGAGTTTAGAATTTTACCACTTCTTGAATAAAATCTTGGAGTAGCTTCAAGAACAAGCACCAAATGAGTAGATCCTTCAAAATTGGTGATGAACAAACAAAGAAAAAAGTGAAATGTAGGAGGTTTAGTTCAAAACTAGCAAGATTCAAGGTGAATCTCACTAATTCTTATGAAAATGGACTTTGGGTGAGGGTTTTGGAAAGGATGAGAAATGAATTTGCAAGAACTTTTTTGGCTCTCCGAGCTTGTGAAATGAGGGAGGCAAGGCCTCTATTTATAGAATTGGAGCAAGAGTAGTGGTAATTTGGTCATTTTGCATTTGGTAATTAATTTGTGCTTAATTGGTGTTTAAATGGTAAAATGGGGTTAAAATGGGGTTAATGAAGGGAATTATTTTTGATGAGGTGGAAAATTGGTAAAATGACAAAAATGATCAAAGAAAATAGGTGCCAAAATGATGTCATGCTTCCCTCTTTATTTTTTTGAATTTTCGCCCCAGGAAATTGATTTCCCATATGGGTAAATTGATTTCCACCTTCAAATTTTCAAAAATTGTTTTCTTGCACTGTTTTGATTTTTGCCCGATCTTTTACCTGTAAAAATATAAACAAAAGAGACAAAATACATATTTTTGGATTTTGGTTAGTATCAAACAAATAAAAAGCTAGAAATGCTTGATGATTCCTGTGGACCTCCGTTTTCGGCCATACCTCTCGCGGAGAGATACGTGAATTGACTCTTTTTATTGTTTCTGCTTTTGCATTTTTGAAAATTCAGAGAGTCGCCACCGACCTTTTATTTTATCCAATTAAGGAAAGGTTTATAAAAGAAACAGAAAAAAGACCTTTAAGAAATTCTGGGTAAGGGGGTAGGTTATACAAAGGGAAGGTGTTAGCACCCTTTGTATCCATGGTTATCCATGGGCTCTTTAGTTTGCTTAGCTCACTTTTTTTCCGATCACTTTTCAATTGCTTTAAAATGCTCATATGTGGTTTCAAATACCTTTGTAAATTGAATTTGTAATGATCCTTGTGCGGATGTATACAAAGTGTTTTTTATCTTTCAAAAGATGTCTTTTTGAAAAAAAGAACGTTAACTTCGTAATGATCCTTGTTTGGATATATACAAAGTATTGTCTTTTTGGAAAGTTTTATTTTGAAAAACAACAGTGTATGAGAATTTTGTTTGTTTTGATTTGAGCAAGCAAATTAGGAGGTCTACCCTGAGTTGTAAGGTCTTTATCCTATTTCCTTTAAAAATCTATCCTTTCACCGGATACAAACAAAAGGTTCGATTTTGTACTCGAAACAGTAGAATTTTGACTTTGATTTTGAAAAGACAGAGAAGGGATTACCTTAGGAGGTGCAAGTATGATTGTGTTTGAATTCAGATATTTTATCTTTTGGAGTTAGTGATCTAACGGTTCAATTTTATCTTTGACATACACGCAGTTTATATGTGCTGGAATTTAAAATGCGGAAATGTAAAATGCGGAAAGTAAATCTATGCTATTACATCGATTTGCAGGAAATGTAAACTACGCCTATTTACATAGATTTGACAACCTATACATTTATATAGGAATTTAAATAGCAAGAAAATAAATAAATGTTTTTGGATTTTTTATGATTTATTTTAATTATGATTAATGCATGATTAATTTAATTAAAATGAGGAAAAGGTGGAAATAAAATTTAAACCTAAAAATTAAGTTCAAAATATGTTCAAAATGTTTGCTAATTAATTTTAAAACAAAACTAATTTTTTTTGAATTTTTGAAATTGATTTGAAATTTATTAAGTTAATTAACACATAATTATGCAAATAATTACACAAATAATTAAAACTTAAAGAGAAAATTATTCAAAATATGTACAAAATTAGCTTATAATATATAAACAATATTTAATATGAAGAACAAATTTTTTATGATTTTTTGATTGGTTAAAATAATTAAAAAGCACATATATAAATATAAACTAATTAATTATGCAAAATATTGAAATTATGAAGAAAAATAAAATATTTTTATGTTAGAAAATAAAATATTATTTTAGAAACTTAAAAATATTTTTTGTGTATTTTTTGGATTTTTGAAACTATTTTTAATTAATTTTGCAAGATGTGGTGGGTTATAGAGTCTATAGCATGGACAGGCAAGGCTAGAGCGTTGGATGAGGAGATTAATGAAATCAGATGGTGGAAGGCCTGAAGGCGTGTGACACGTGATATACCTGCAGCACACTGGATTAGAAACATTAAATTTAAAAAAAGCGCGCGCGTGTGAACCAATGGGGTGAGGACACGTCTTCGTCTTCAACCTCCAGACACCACTTTTAACAGCGCTTTTAGGCAAAAGCGCTGTAATTGATGAACCCTAAATCTGAAAAAATAGCGAACAGGGGTAAACGTGCATAGAAATTAGGCGCGATAGGTCCATTCAATTCGTCTTGTTCCACTGAATTCAACCATGCCCTTAATTTGTTCTAATTTTGGCTCTAACTAAAAACCCTAAATTTGAACTAGAAAACCCTAAAATGGTAGATTCGTGTATAAGCATCCAAAACTCAATTAAACTTCCAGAAATGATCTACACATCAAACTAAGTTCAAATATATGTCTACATCTTGCTAAGCATGCGTGGATTACGAGATACAAGTTGATTCTAGTTCGAACCAATCGTGACCTGTAGTACTTGGTTCAGTGAGTTTCAAGACTTGGAAATGATTGGAATATGTTCAGTGATGCTTGAGGAAGATGTTTGAATGCTTAGTTTGTATTGAAAATGACTTAAACTTAAAATTCGAATTTCAAGTTTCTTTGAAAAAATTAAGTGATTACAAGTGTGTTACAAGCAGAAGTTTGGCTCTAATTTCGTGCTCTTTCATTTGTGAAGTGTTATAGCCTTTATATAGGCTATGTTGTGCTTAGAATTGAAGCCAAGAAGCCTTTAGTTGCCTTTGTTGATTTCTTGATTTTTTTATATTAAAACCTTTGAATTGTTGACCAAGTCTTGCTTCTCTTCAATGCTCTTGCCTTGTACCTCAATCTTCTGCAGAAAATTGAAGATTCTTGGATGACTCATGCTTAGAAACTATGCTATCCATTATCCTTCCATTTTCTTTTTTCATTTAATCTTAAAATAAGATAAAATTAAGCCAAAAATGGATAAAAATGGTGTGGGCTTTGTCTTGGTCGTGGGAGGCCCATAATATCATGGCAAACATGTTTGAACCATGAAAACTTGGCCTCATTTGGAAAAAATACATTTTTGAGCAATGTTGGTTTTATGCATTTTCCCAAAATTTAGCCAACTTCAACAAGGTGTAAATCCCTCATTTTTTGTCATATGAAGGAGATCTTGCACTTTTTGGAAACCTCAAAGAGTCCTCTAACCAATGTCTTTGGTCTCATGTCAAAATGATTTTTGATGCTCCTTGTGTGTCCTTTTGAAAAAAGTGTCTTTTTGTTGACTTTGAAAATGACCTGTAATGTCTTTGTTCATATTTTTCAAATGGTGAATGTAATGACCATGGGAACAATTGAATTTGAAAGATAATTGAATTTACTTCAAAATGAGCTTTGGTTTGAATTTTTTGGATGAAGGATGAGAGAGTTATGGCCAGTCAAAGTTCAGTTGACTTTTTAGGAGAAAACCCTAATTTTGAATCTTAGGGTTTTGTTGATTTTTGATCTTTCCTTGATGAATTATGATCATCCAATGATCAAATGATGAATCTTTTGACAAAATATGGATGTTGACAAAAAATTTCATTTTTGACTGTCTGTTGACTTTTTTGGTCAAACGGGTCGTCTGTTGACTGTTTGAGCTGCTGACGGTGCGTCTGAGTGAATTGAAGTCTGAAAATTTGTGTGATGGTACTTTGAGATATATGGATGTCCATGAAATCCATTTGAGGTCTCAAAAACTTGTTTCTCCTGTAAAAACAAGAAAACCCTAGTCAGGGACTGTTTGTGTAGGAGACAGTTAAGCGTACCTGATTTTTGTGCAGTGTTGAGTCTCTGCTAATCATATGATATTCAGAAGACTTCTAGGACAAAAATCTTGGAATTTTTGAATTGTAAAAGATTGATTTGATTGATGGTACAAAACACTGAGAATTGTACTGCCAGCAGTTTGACTGTCAACTGACTGTTCAGGTATTAATGTAGCAGTTAGAGTGAAAAATCAACTCTCAAAGTTAATTTTTTTTTTGTTGTTTTTTTTTGTTTTATGTGAAAAATTAAAGTTTATTTACATGACTTGTTAAAAACACAGACATAATAAATAACTAATATTTACTGTACGCGAGCAAAATTACCGATAATAACCCTGAAAATCATTTAATGCACAGAAAAATGAATATTTGACTGGCAGAAAACACACAAAATATTATCTGAATGATTAAGCAACATTATGACAAATAGTACAACATTTAATACTGACAGTATAAATATTACATACTATATTGAACAATACGACGAATAAACGGTACATTTAAGAAATAAGAAATACGGCAAATTTTAAGAATGACGATTAATAACCCATGCTACAAATAATAACATGTAGATGATTGGGAGTGCAAGCATCCCAGGTCCACAGTGTTCCGGGCTATGTAGACAGAAAAAAGACATGATCACCGTAGCAATGGTGATGACCATAAGAAAACACGTTTCCCACCACTTCGCCATTTTGTCGGGGAAGAAGAAAGGATGGATATGAAGTAGAAATTTGAGAGATGAGTTAGAATTTGATGTGAGATTTTTATGGAAAAATGAGAGGTATTTATAGAATGGAAAGAAGGATAGAGACGTTGGGGAATGAAGTGATTCCGTACAAAAGGAAAATTTGAGTGGAAGTAAGATTTGAAAGAAAGTGTATGATAGTGTTGGGAAAAAGAGAGATGTATAGAATAAAGTTAGGATTTGATTTTTTGAAAAAGAGATTTGAAAAGATTTTGAAAATAATGGAATATAGTACAAAAATTAATGGGAAACAAAAGATAATAATAATCTACTTGTTACCAGTACAGTTTGAGTTTCCTGATTCCGCGCCTGCAAAAGATTTAACTCTGTACCAATTGTGTCAGTACTATTTATCTGTAAATAAATAAATAGCATGTGTGAAGTAATAAACAGTATTTGGCGTTTGCGTAAGAATAAATTCAACTGCAATCCAAAATACTGTATAAGAAAAATTCTAAAAACTAAGTATTTCACATGTCAGGATATTTATTGAAATAAAAATCCATGATTATATGAGACTCTTAATTTTTAGATTGGAGTTTTCTTGAAAAAAGATGCGGGCAAATTTTGGGGTATAACAGTTGCCCCTATTCAATCTTCTTAAACCTGAAGAGATTGTCTGAAATCTGAAGGTAGAAGATGATTGAATATTTAGATGCCCTGAAAATTTGCACTTACCTTGATCAGAAGAGATGTTGGAAGTTGCATTTGAATGTCGTCTGCGAAATGTTGTTGGCAGATTGAAACATTACCTGAGATGGGCTTTCAGATGCCACTCGACAATTGTATTTGATGGTTCGTTCATCAGAATGAATCCATTGATTATATCTTGATGAAGGATTTGAAAGTCCTTGTGTTGACTGTTTCGGAACCGTCCAAGGTTACCGCTTTAAGTCTAGGAGGATGATCGTTACGGAACTTGTCCAAAGTTTTTCCGCTTTAGATTTTGAAAGTTGATCATTGTGGAACCGTCTGAGGTATCAGCTTTAGATCTTCGATGGTAGATCGTTCTGGAACCGTCTGAGGTATCAGCTTTAGATCTTCGATGTTAGATCGTTCTGGAACCGTCTGAGGTATCAGCTTTAGATCTTCGATGTTAGATCGTTCTGGAACCGTCTGAGGTATCGATTTAGATCTGTGATGTTAGATCGTTCTGGAACCGTCTGAGGTATCGACTTTAGATCTTCGATGTTTGTTTTTGAGTTGATAAGTGATCAGAATGAATCTTCGGCTTGATTATATCTGAGAGAACCGTTCATGGAATTCAGGTGAACACTGCATGTGATTGAGAACATCTTTGTTGAAGATATCCGTCTGCCTAAAAAAATCAAGTTAGTGATATGCAATGTTTATGATGCATGTAATGTGAGCTAAAGGAGAAATATGCATGTTATGTTGTGTATGAATATGTGTATGAATATGCGCATGATGCATGATGTATGATGTATGATATATGAAGTATGATATATGATGTATGATGTATGATGTATGATGTATGATGTATGATGTCAAGCTTCTATTTGGGAAAATAAATTTCCGCCAGTCATCTGGATATGACTATATTGTGATTGTTGATGATCTTTTGTCTTGTTTGAGTACCCTCGGCTGGGGAACTTCTTTGAGAACCATGGTACTCTGTTGAAGGATCTTTGACTACCGCTTGGGAATGAAAGGTAGTTGGAAGTTCTGATTTTGATGCCCTTTTAAGTGGGAATGAGGAAGATGCATAATCCTCCGATGCACTATCTGACCAAGTCCGGGTGTGGAGATCACACCTTCTGAGGATAGTAATCTGGAACAACCCGGATGGGGGATAAGACTTCTTTTGGAGAGAAAATCTTATTGAGGAATTTGCTGAGAAATGTGTTTCTCTTGGGGATTTTTCTTCTGATGGGATGATGTCCAGATAATTGGGACATTACCTGAATGCTATTCCTGTTTTTCCTGGTAAACATCAATCATATTCAAATGCACATGTTCATTCAGAATTATCATTGGGACGTTTACGTATTCAAAACAGAAAAAAGTGAAAATAGTGATTTTGAGCCTAAACTGCATTGATTTTTTTTGAAAAAGAGCCATGATAGGCTGATTAGCACAGGGAGACAACAATCCTAGAAGTAGGAAATTGTCATAAAGCTTTGGAAAATATTTATAAAGATAAATAGCTATGTGAAAACAATCCAGTCAAGTTTCAATTCTGCTATGGCCAATCTGTCTTCGAGCATCTCATCCCTCACTTGTTGGAAGAAAGTGATTGGACTGATCGGTGTCTTTGATGTGTTGAATCTTGACGGTGAGTAGGCAGCTGAACGGAACACAGTTGTACGCTTTATTCCCTAACTTTTGCCTAGGTTGCCTTTTCAGGTTTTCAGCCTACCGGGATAGTGTTTGTTTAGTCTCTAATTTTTGCCTGGATCGCCCTTTCGGGTTTTCAATCCACCGAGATGCTTATTTTTTGCCTAAGTTGCCCTTTCAGGTTTTCAACTTAGCGAGCTGTTTTTTTTTTAAGCGAAGTATTTTTTGACTATGTCAGCATTCACAGGGTGTGGGAAATCCTCGCCATCCATGGTGGTAAGCAACATGGCGCCGCCGGAGAATATTTTCTTGATTATGAATGGTCCCTCGTAGGTGGGAGTCCATTTGCCTCTGGGATCACCTTGTGGTAAGATGATGCGTTTGACAACCAAGCCACCAGTTTGGTATGCTTGACTTTTGACTTTTTTGTTGAAGGCTTTGATCATACGCTTTTGGTATAGCTGACCATGACAAATAGCTGCGATCCTCTTCTCATCAATCAAGTTTATCTGGTCCAACCGTGTTTGAATCCAATCGTCTTCGTCTAGATTGGCTTCTTTCATAATCCTTAGGGAAGGAATCTGAATTTCAATTGGAAGAACTGCCTCAATACCATAGACTAAGGAGAATGGAGTTGCCCCTGTTGAAGTACACGCATATGTGCGATAACCATGAAGAGCAAAAGGTAACATCTCATGCCAGTCTTTGTAGGTTACTGTCATTTTTTGTATGATTTTCTTGATGTTCTTGTTGGCAGCTTCCACCGCGCCGTTCATCTTTGGTCAATATGGAGAGGAATTATGATGCTTGATCTTGAACTGTGTGCAAAGTTCAGTAATCATTCTGTTGTTTAAATTTGTGCCATTGTCCGTGATAATGCGTTCAGGGATGCCATACCGACAAATGAGATTGTATTTGATGAACCGGGCCACCACATTCTTGGTGACAGAAGCAAATGAAGCTGCTTCTACCCACTTTGTGAAGTAGTCAATAGTGACCAGGATAAAGCGATGTCCGTTGGAGGCAGTAGGTTTGATTTCTCCAATCATATTAATA
This sequence comes from Vicia villosa, assembly GCF_029867415.1. Lineage (NCBI taxonomy): Eukaryota > Viridiplantae > Streptophyta > Magnoliopsida > Fabales > Fabaceae > Vicia > Vicia villosa. The sequence continues at coordinate 157,053,608 of NC_081182.1, read as the reverse complement.
CCCCACATTGTAAAAGGCCAAGGAGCCGTCAGGACGCTTAATGGAACTGGAGGTACATGTACTTTGTCAGCATATATCTGGCATTTGTGACAGGTTCGGGAGTGATGATGGCAGTCTGTTTCCATGGTAGACCAGTAATAACCTGCTCTTGGGATCTTTTTAGCCATTGTATGTCCACTTGAATGAGTACCGAAGGCACCATCGTGTATGTCTCCCATGATCTGTTCTGCTTCCTTCTTGTTTACACAACGAAGTAAAGTCGAGTCATGGTTGCGTTTGTATAGGGTTCCATTACTTAGAAAGAATTTGGCTGCAAATCTCCTTAGAAATTTTCTGTCGTTAATGGATGCCCCTTCAGGGTACTCCTGAGCTTCGAGATATCTTTTTACTTCATGGAACCATGGTTTTTCTTCTGTTCCTTCGGTATCGATCTCATTGCAATAGGATGGTTCATCTTGTCTGTAAATGGTGATCATCGGCGCCTCGTTGTCCCACCTGACTTTGAACATGGACGACATGGTAGCTAAGGCATCAGCTAGTTGATTTTCCTCGCGTGGGATGTGTTCGAAAGTGATTTCTTTGAAATAAGGAATCAAACTTAGCACATATTCTTTGTAAGGAATTAGATTCAGGTGCTTCGTGTCCCATTCCCCTTTGACTTGGTAGATTACCAAGGCCGAGTCTCCGTAGACTTCCAGGAACTTGATTCTTAGATTAATTGCAGCTTTAAGACCCAGAATACATGTTTCGTATTCGGCTATATTGTTAGTGCAG